>NC_057798.1:280129274-280411154 GCF_018294505.1 Triticum aestivum
CCCGCGGGGGCCGGTTGCGGGCTCGGCGGGCCGAGGCGGCGGCGCGGGCGCCGGGGCCACGTGGCAGCTCCTGGTTCGTCGGGGGCGGCGGGCGGACGCGTCCGGCTCCATCCGGACGTGTCCGGCGGCGCGGAGAGGAGCGGGGCTAGGGTTGGACTGCGAAAAATCCGGGGGGAAGCACATATTTATAGGTAGAGAGAGCTAGGAGTGTCCAAATGAGGTGTAGTTTTCGCCCACACGATCGTGATCCGACGACGGAGAGCATGGAAGTGACTTAGATGGGTTATTGGGCTGTTTTGGAGGGGTGTTGGGCTGCAACACAAAAGAGGCCTTTGCGGTTATGCGGTTAACCGTTGGAGTACCAAACGAGCTCCAAATGACCCAAAACTTGACAGGTTGTTTACCGGTGCTATACCAGGGCCACTTGGCAAGGCTCGGTCCATTCTGAGAATGTTTAACACCCGCACACGAAAAGAGACAAGAGGGGTGCGCCGGTGCATGTGGGAGTGTCGGATTGGGAAACAGACAACGGGGAAAATGCTCGGATGCATGAGACGAACACGTATGCAAATGAGATGCACATGATGACATGATATGATATGCATGACATGAATAAAATGCAAAACAAAAGACAAAACCCAACCACGGAGGGAATATCATATCACATAGCCGAAAATGGCAAGAGTTGGAGATACACAGATGGAAAGATACATCCGGGGTGTTACATATATAGACATATTTCAGAGTGTACATTCACTCATTTTGCTCCGTATGTAGCACTCTCCCTCGCTCCTCAACCCTCACCCGCGTGGTGGACGTGCAGCAATTCATTCGGTCTCATATAGCCAGAACGATATATACTGCACTACCATTATTGCTTGACTTCCCGAAGAGGCAAAGACCCAATCGCAAGGCTAATATTTTGGAGATGCCAAGCGCAAGGTTATAGGAGAACGAGTACTAGGTGCCGCGTCATTTATAAATAAAGTTTTTTTTTCTTCAGTGGCACGTATGCAATATGATAGGTTCATATGGAGAGAAAAGGAAACGGCTCCACTATATACATAGTCATGACGGGCCGGCCTATACAGTTGCTTGTTGGGGTTGCTATCTTCACACTCTCTCGCACAAAACGACTGTGGCCACATCTCTAACATCCCGGCGGATCACGTCCGCTGGGGGAAGGGGTGGATGCTTAGTGTATATGCGGTCGCCGTCGCCGACGGCGAAAATCCACTGTCGGTACGTCCCGATTAGGGGTCCCCGCCGTTCTCTCTCACAAAACCGGTGAGGTTGCCTTCGTCCCTTGCTCACTGCCGCAACGTGGGCAGTTGCCGTCTCCCGCCACCCTCCTCAAGGTTGAGCTACGTCCCTCAGGTACAACTCCCTTTACAGTTGGCTTGCACCACTGCTCCAGCTGCCCACATCACTCCCTGTGGATATTTCTCTACTTCTTTGCCCCACACATACCTATACTGGCTTCTACATACTGTATTTTTGATGAGTTTATGTCTCATCAACTAGTCCCAGTAATCTTGTTCTAATCATGCTTCTTCAATTTCTTTGCCACAGGGATGCTCATCTCGATTTTGGTGAAACTGCACAAAATGATCCGATGGTCAAAAGGTTGCAAACTTCATTTATTAGGAAGCTTGAACGTTGCCAGCAAATTGAAGCCTGGTTAGGGTTCACGGTTCAAGGGCTAGGGACTGCATGGATCGTTTTTTTCTTTAGTTGCCTTTGTTCCAAAACAAATGTCAACTTTAGTAGTAGTACAACTTTGTACTAAAGTTTGCACAAAGTTGAGACACTTACTGGAACAGAAGGAGTACATATTTGCTATGATCTGTCAATCATTGAGATGCAATGGCATGCATGTTAGTCTCCTTTGTATTTGATGAAATGTTGCAACGGGCAACCTTGGATGCAAGATACATGTAACAGAAGCTGGAAGCTTCATAGCATTGTACAAATTTATCTCGCTGATAAATTACAGTACGTACTATACTAGTAATTCCTCCGTTCCTAAATATATGTCTTTTAGAGATTTCACAATGAACCACATGGGGATTTATATAGATGCATTTTAAGTGTAGATTCATTCATTTTGTTCCGTATGTGGTGGAATCTCTACAAAGACTTATCTACTAGTAATATCTAGCCCCCACTACTATGAATTCTCTATCCTCTCCTTGAGCCACATCATCAAAATTAATGTAGCCGTTAGATGAACTAAATCAGTCCATAATAGACATTTGATCTAGACGTTGAGAGGCTCCGCACTAAGCCACATGCAAGCATGCAGAAATACCGTGGCATGCATGTGAGTGGGTTTTAAATCACATCAACATGTCTGCATGCAAGCATGCACCGGTAGCATGCATGTAAGTGAGCTTTTAAGACCCATTAACATGTCAAAAAGAAAAATATAATCCCATTATGAAGTAGGAGTTCGCTGATCTTTTTTCCTTATGTGGGATGATCTAAATGATGATGGGAGTTTATATAGTTTGGCTACCACATTTGTCATGCGGTTATACAGTTTTTTTAGTTCTATGAAATCGACAATTTTGTGTAGAGAGATATATGGCTGTTCCGCGGCAACGCACATGGATTCATCTAGTAATATTTAGGAACAGAGAGAGTACTATGTAAAGAGTTAGGTGTCGCACGGTGATAGTGTGAGGTGGGCCATGTAATCATTGAGCCTGCGTGTTTTCACTGCTCTTGCACTCCTCCACTGTAAGAATGGAGAAAATTGTAATCTAGTAGTACCTCCTTTCGCCGAAAGTGTGGGACATCCAGCAGTCCTACCACCTCAGTAATAAAGACCAATGAGTCGTCAAATCACATAGACCCAACAGTAAGTTGGACGGACGAAGCAACCATCACTCTTGCGCCAATGAGAGGTCGCGTCCGCTCTGCCCGGGCATGAATGCGGCACCGATTCTTTGGAGCGGCGCTGACCATTTCAAGTGGGAAGCGCGCGCGGGCGATGGAGGGGCTTTGGGTGGGCCAGGCTGGTCAGGAGCGGGCGTGGCAGCTGTCTGCATGTCCCTACCGGACACGCCCAGAAACGAGAGGATGCACCGACTCTCGCGGCTAAAATCGTACACTACACACCATCTGTCTGTAGGAGTAGGTCGATCTGTCGCTCTCTCTAACACACACATGTTGTTAAACACACACACACACACACACACACACAAAAGCACGCACGCACACGCATGGACCTTGGTCCCGTTGCACCTTCTAACATGACTTATTACACCTAGACGGAGGGAGTAGTAAGTATAGGAGATACGGTGGCACACTGACTTAAGTTGAATACAAGTGCCCAAAATTGTGTGCATGTTATAATAAGGATTCACTTAAAATAGTACGTGAGCGAACAGAGGGATCAATTGGACAGTTTTCCCCAGAAGTAGCGAGATGTGTGAGGTAATATACACCGCTGGCGCTTTTAATTTCTCTTATTAATTTGTTTGTTTCACCCTCTGACTGGTGGGACCCAACATACTACATGGAGAGAGGTAAGGTGACTAAGGCTGCATTATTTCTGCACCACTGTGGATAGTCTTACCACCAAAGCCACATGACATGATTATGGATCAAATCCCAATGACTCCCACACACACAAAAAAACACGGCATGCTTGTCACACGAATGCAGGAATGTATAAAAGGTTATTTTCCTCTCGTTGAACATAACGGGAAGGTTGTGTAGCTGGTTAGCCTGTTCGCTTATCAAACTTGAGGTCCCAGGTTCGATAACTACACTTGAGCATAATTTGTGCCAGGAGGATTCTTTGACTGGTCAAAATGGATGGATACGGAGCTATACGATCTCGTAATGACCGTATAATCACCTCATCGCGTATAAGTTGCAGCCTCGGCACTTGTTTTCTAGGGTTTGCACGCTTCACACTCTCTCTCCAGTATATATACACACGTTGGAGCCTCAGCACTTGTAGTTGCTCTCTTCACACTCTCTCGCCCTCTCCAGATCTAAACAAGACTTCGTTGGCCTCTCTCTCCCCTCACTGCTGCTCAAAGAGCCGGCAGGATCCGTCCGCCAGGAAGGGAAGGAGGCTTAACGCTGTCGCCGAGGGAGGGAATCCACTACCGACGCAGCTGTTCACTTTCACCCAACGGTGGCGCGGGAGGGCCTGCGACCCCTTCTTCTTCGCCGTCATCCCGTCACCAACCGAACTACGCCCCATGAACCTTAAGGTATAATTTACTTACTCCACATGCATTGCTCTAGCTGCATGCATACCAGAAGCAGAGGCCGAGGGTCATCCTCCTTTTCAAGAAAAAAGCTGCATGTATACCATGAATCTAGGACGTGGTTCAAAGAGGAAAGGAATGGGGGAAAGTAGTGGGGAAAGTTGTATCGCATAAATCTAGGACGTGGTTCAAAGAGGAAAGGAAGGGGCGAAAGTACTAGTACAGACTGGATGTAGAGTTTGAGCAGGACTAGATTTGTTGTGCTCACATAGGGAAAGGTGTTTAATGATAACAAAACTGGGACCAACACAAATATGCTCCTTAGTTGTTTGTTCTTTGTCGCAACAGACTATGCATGACCACAATACATCGGTAGATGCACATGGTTCTGGTGCATCCACTGTCCCGTGCAACTCATTAGCTGTTGTTAATCTAAGGCCCTGTTTGGTTAAAAACTCCCTAGTCCCTACCTGCTTGGTTCCAGGGACTAAACATGGACTAGAGGTTACTAAATGACATGCTAAAAGACCATGTTACCCCTAGTAATGAACTAATAGAGACAAGGTGCGATGCGTGGCAGCTGAAACTGTTGGAGAAAGTCCCAAAAAGACTCCATCGGGGTCTTCTTTCTTTAGTCCCAAATGCCCACTTTTAGTCCCTAAAAGTCCCTACTGTTTGGTTTAGATGGGACTGACACGGATTTTTTAGTCCCTACACCAAAATGTACCTGTAAACAAACACCCTCTAATAATGCCACTAGAAAATTGATGCAATGCCACAGTTAAAAGCAAATTACATGTTTAACAAATTTTATTGTTAATATAATCTCTATGTTAATATTAATCAATGCCACCATTTGAGAAATGCTACTGTCTTGCTTTCTTTCCCATTTAGATAAGGTAGATGCTTCTTTTTGTTGGCTTATGTGTCATCCACCGTTATTGACCACTAATTGTTTCCTTTGCACCTCTGTGTAAACATGGTTATCTATTTCACCTCGTTGCCATTGTGACCTTTTGTTGCACTGCACAAAACACTTTTGTTTTAAGAGTGTTTTGTGCAGTTCAAGCAAAAATTCACACCGACAATGTTGCTTGATTGCTTGATCTTAGTGGAACTACACAAGAGGAGATCTTACTTCCTATCTGTGTTGGCAATTTTGGTTCAGATCTTCTTCTTGTGAGTTGTTTGAATTCCGCATCATGAGAGTTCAGTACTAGCCTTCTTTCAAATGATTCTGCAGTGTGCTTTCATATGTTGTGCTACTTGTACGATAATGTTGCTTGATTTAAGTGAACTGCACAAATGGAGAGAAGACTTCCAATCTATATGTGCACCGTAATATCCCATTGAGGTAAGATAAGGATATTTCACAACTGTTGGCCTGTATTTTGCCACTTCCATTAGAAAATTAAGTTTAGTACTATGCTTGTGCTCCCTAATTGACATGCCAAATCTTACATTGAAGGCGAAGCTTGTTTTTATTGAACCAAGTGATGAAGGGGAAGAACAAGCAGAAGGAAAACAAAAATCAACTCCTGGTGCTATAATGAAGCACTGGAACTATAATGACACAATAATGATATGGTTTTGCATCTTAATTTATTGCTATGGCTGGAACGAGCATATTGTTTTGCCACTGATTTGATGCCACTATTAATGTAATACGTAATTATCTCTACTTGTGCAAACAGGGATCTTCTTTGAAGATACCATATATTTTAGCGGAACTGCACAAGAAGATGTTGGAAACATTAAACTAATCGAGGAGTATATAGTAAGCATGGCCACCACCGTAGATAGCAACAGATGGTTCCGGAGAAGTGCTTCATCTGTATGCTCTACACAATAAGCCTCCTGACAAAGGTTGGAATTCGCCCACTGATTTCATCCATATGATTGAGCTTGGTCATCTCTATTGGTGTTGTGCTACTGTTTAGATACTGTCATGAAAAAGTGGTATTGTCCTTGAGAAGTGCTTCATTTGTGCTGTTTTAAATATTTCCTTTCCTTTTTTTCGAGCAAACAGGGATACTAGCATTTAGTAGTCCTCTTGTCTTTGCACAACAGGATCATCTTCCTCTAAAGAAGAATATGGGGTATGTGAAGTGACTAGTTCCGATTATGCCAGGATGAAGAAGCCCTGTCTATCTTCTCATCAGAAGGAGCAGTTGAAGGATCGTTACATTACTCCCCACAAGACCATACTAACTTCAGCTCAGAAGGACTGAAAAATCTCCATTTTTTTGCTATGACGCGCGAGTACAATGTTGTTCTAGGATTCTTTCTGGTGAGTTCCATTTTTCTAAAAGTGTGCTCTACAAGGACCATGTAGGTGCCTGTTTAAACTGTCAATTCATAGTACAGTTTGCTTTATACTACTCACTTTCTTGTATTTGTGCAAACATGGGTGCTCAGCTTGATTTCAATGGGAACTGCACAATATGTTCATGAATACATCGAATCATTCATTTCCGCCACAAGAAAGGAGGTGCCAATAATTTCAAGGCGTTGCAACATATAAGGGCGAAATCATACAAGCTACGCGCGAATTTGGTTGATTTTGGTGGAACTGCACAAAAAGAACAGTTGGTTTATTTAGCACGAGGTGCCATGTCAATGTCCGAACTGATGGCAAACCCTGCCCATTCCACAATCGTAGGCATTTGATATTTTGGAATGGGACAACCTTGTCAAATTTTGCTCATTGATTTTAGCAAGACATGCGTTTGATATTTTCGAATGGGACGCCCTTTGCTGTTAGCAACGTCAATCAATTTTTTCTTTATTCTTTAGTTGTGAAGTAAATATTGCCTCTGACATGTGAGTCGCTGAGATGCATAATCATCAATTGTTTTGAACATTCTCTATGAATTGTCAGCCCTGTGTTTGATTGCAATGTACAGAAACGCTAAAAAGCTGCTCAAACTCTTTGTACTCCATCTGTTCCTTTTTACTTTGCACATTGTGAAAGTGCATACTTTTTTGTATAAGATTGGTCAAAGTAGAGATACTTTGACTGCAGATGAAACTTGTATGAAGACTACAAAGGACCGGAGGGAGTACATGTGAAACTGCTGCAAACGAGGTGATCACCCTGGGAATAATGCTAGTACGTATTGTTTTGCATGTTCATCCAATGGCAGTGATACAGGAATTCAAACTAATCGAAATAAATTCATTCATACATGGTTGGATTTCATATAAACATGTCGAATTTCATTACATTTCATACATTCTTCAACTAAAAAGGGGTGCGCTGGAGGTATAATTAATTAACTGAAGCTACCACCCTGTGTCCCGCTGAGACGAACAGAAGCTTCAGTGACTTAACTGCAGGTGCAGTTGCATAACTGACATGTGGCCTGCTGGGCCCACGTGTCAGTCAGCCAACTGCACTAGCAGTTAAGTAGAAGCAGTATTCTTCTCCAGCGCAGCTCTTCGACTCCACATCGCCGCCAAGAAGCTAACCGACCGTCAATGGTCAACCCGCCTAGCTTGGCTTCAACAGGAGGGTAGCAGTGGTGGCCTTACTTGGACCCGAGTGGCGGCGACCTATCGTGTTCTACTCTTCCTCGTTTTCTGTGTGGCGCGGCCTCGTTGGCAGCGGGGCGGGGCCTCCGCGAGCCGGCGATGTCCTCTGTCTCGTTGCAGGCGGGCGGCACCTCGGCGGTGCGGTGGAAATCCTCCCCCATGTAGCCGGCAGGGTGGGTGAGGGAGTCCTGGATTAGGGGGTATCTGGACAGCCGGACTGTATACATCGTCCGGACTATTGGGGCGTGAAGATAGAAGACTCAAGACTTCGGCCCATGTCCGGATGGGACTCTCCTTTGCGTGGAAGGCAAGCTTGGCGATCTGGATATTATATTTCCTTCCTTGTAACCGACTCCATGTAAACCTTAGCCCTCTCCGGTGTCTATATAAACCGGAGAGGTTGGTCCTTAGAAGGCCGATCACAATTACAATCATACCATCATAGGCTAGCTCTTAGGGTTTAGCCTCTACGATCTAGTGGTAGATCTACTCTTGTACTACCCATATCATCAATATTAATCAAGCAGGAAGTAGGGTTTTACCTCCATCGAGAGGGCCCGAACCTGGGTAAACATCTGTGTCCCTTGCTTCCTGTTACCATCAGCCTTGACGCACAGATCGGGACCCCCTACCAGAGATCCGCCGGTTTTGACACCGACATTGGTGCTTTCACTGAGAGTTCCTCTGTGACGTTGCCGCAAGGCTCGATGGCTCGTCTCGTCGTCAAGGACGACATTACCTCGAAGGGAGATCTGGCTTTAGGCCAGACGCTCCGACTCGGCGGCTTTATCATGGCCGCCCCATCGGCGGTAGCGCTGACGATGGCCTCTCGGGTCATCAATCATAACCTTCACGTCAGTTCGGAACTTACCGAACAGATGGATCCAATGGAGCTCTCCTCCCTTAATGAACTCTTGTATCGCATCGCCGCTCTGGGAGTCGCTACGAACTATGACCGGATTGGGCTTAAACCCGACAGAAGGGACATCAAGTCCCCACCGGCCACCCATGAGGTACCGATAGTGGAGGAACCATGCGTGGATTGTCCCTCAATTTTGAGGATGAATTATGTTCGGATTGCTGAACTTCTTGAGCCGAAAACCTGCTCAAAGGGAAACATGACTCACGCCCCGGAGTTAGAATCGGGCACTGGGCCAAAGGAATTGGGCGATATCCCGGATTCTGAGCTGTTAAGCTCGGAACCGCCCGCGCCCTTGGGCGTTAGATCGGACCAAAATACGGATTATGTTAACAACACCTATCTGGACTTAAACTGTCTCTCCCGCATCAGGCAAGATCCCCAGGAAATGGTACGCCATTACTGGGCCAGATTCCTCCTTGCGCTTAACAAGGTCAAGGACTGCCGCGAGGAGAACATGGTCTCACTCTTCTGCAAAAACTGCACGGACGAAGGGCTCCTCAATGTTATAAGCCGCTCCGACATAGTACGCTTCACGGACTTGACAAACATAGTACGGAAGTACTGTGCGATGGAGAGCGCTTGGAAGACCTAGACAGAATTTTGGGATAGTACTGCTCTCACCAAGACCTTTGTCCGAACTAAACGGACAACCTCTCGTAAGTGGTCCGATCCAATCCCCAAGAAATCAAAGCCCACCCCAGGGCGGGGATCCGTACTGGAAGAATGGCTCGACGGGCCATGTAAGCTCCATGGTACTCAGGATACAATACCAACTCACAGCCTTAGGGCATGTTGGATACTCCGGCAGGTGGAAAAAAGTGGCGAGGATCTTCTTGTAAGCCATATGGTACTAACAGTCTTTGAGACATTTGCCTCGAACAATAGGCGCAAGCGAGCTCATCGAAGCTCTGCGAAAATTTGCCATGTGGCAAAGATAAACCCCTGGAACGACACTACTATAACTTTCAATTCCAGTGATGAACCTCGATTCCAGCCTGTCCGGGCACCGGCCACTATGGTCCTTAGCCCAATCGTGGACGACTTTCGGCTCACCAAAGTACTCATGGACGGCGGAAGCGGGTTAAACTTGATCTATGAAGAAATGCTCAGCAAAATGGAAATTGATAAAGGCCGCATTGAGCAAAGCGGCACCACCTTCAGGGGAATCATCCCTACTCGGGAAGCGTGGTGTGAGTGAAAAATCACATTCCAAGTGGCTCCCTTTAGCAGCGGATACCACGCCCTTCTAGGGCGGGACGCGTTTACAAGCTTTCAAGATGTACCCCATTACGGGTACATGAAGCTTAAAATGCCCGGACCCAACGGAATCATCACTCTAGCCAGTGATCCGGACATCGCACTTCGCGCCGAAAATAAAACCGCAGCACTAGCCCTGGAAGCATTATCTGAAGCCCTAGCAGCCGAAGAGTTAACAACACTGCGGGCCACCATGGACAGGGACGATGTGATACTCGACAAACGACCCAAGTCCACCTCATTTAAACCTGCAGACGAAGACAGCATCCATTGGGACACAGTTGAGCCCCGTGATGGACGCCGCACTGCGAGATTTCTTATGCGAGAATTGGGACATTTTCGCCTGGCACCCTTCGGACATGCCAGACATCCCACGCCGGCTGGCCGAACACACCCTCAATATACTAAAGGGATACAAACCGGTCAAACAGACCCTAAGGCAGTTTTCAGAACCCAAACGGCAAGCCATGGGGGAAGAGCTAGCCAAGCTGCTTCAGGCCGGATTCATCAGAGATATTAAACATCCGGATTGGTTGGCAAATTTGGTAATGGTACCAAAAAGGGACAAATCTGGGCGCTTTGGCGTCGACTTCAAAGACCTCAACAAGGCTTGCCCAAAGGATCCATTTCCCTCCCTCGCATCGATCAAATCATCGATGCCACAACTGGACACAACTCGCTGAGTTTTCTCGACGCATACTCCGGATACCATCAAATAAACATGACGGAGTCTGACCAAGCTGCAACAGCTTTTATAAGGCCATATGGCCCTTTTTGCTTCAACACTATGCCCTTCGGGCTCAAGAATGCCGGCGCAACCTATCAACGCATGATTCAAACATGCCTGGAAAAAAAATCCGCAAAACAGTGGAAGCATATGTGGACGACGTGGTCATAAAAACTAGACACGTCGAAACCCTAATAGATGACTTGAGGCTTACATTTGATAACCTCCGGACATACGACATCAAGTTGAATCCGGAAAAATGCATTTTCGGTGTCCCCTCGGGGAAGCTACTGGGCTTCATTGTTTCCAATAGAGGAATCGAAGCGAATCCAGCAAAAATCCGAGCTCTGTCGTAGTTGGCTATACCAACAGACCTCAATCACATCCAGAAGCTAGCTAGATGCATGGCTGCTTTGAGCAGCTTTATATCCAGGCTAGGAGAGAAGGCATTGCCTCTTTACCACCTCCTTCGGCGCACCGAACACTTTGTATGGACGGATGCAGCCGCGGCTGGACTCGATGAGATAAAGACCTTATTGGCCAGTAATCCAGTCATAACAGTGCCAAACATCGGCAAACCTATGCTACTATACATAGTTGCAACACATCAAGTGGTAAGCGCAGTGCTCATCGTCGAACGAGAGGTGAACGGATACAAATTCCCGCTTCAAAAGCCAGTTTATTACATATCCACGGTCCTCACCCCATGCAAATCCCGATACTCAACCTATCAAAAAATAGCATACGCGGTCTTCATGGCATCCCGGAAGCTAAGACACTACTTTCAAGAGTGTTCGCTTACCGTCGCCTCCGAAGTACCACTCAATGACATAATTAATAACCGCGGCGCTACGGGCTGGATTGCCAAATGGGCCATCGAGCTCCTCCGGTTCGACATAATATACAAACCACAGCGAGCCATTAAGTCACAAGTACTGGCTGACTTTGTCACCGAATGGACAGAAGCCGAACTCCCTAAAGAGTACGGCGCGTACTCCAACTGGATCATGCACTTTGACGGCTCCAAAATGCTGGTCGGGCTGGGAGCAGGGGTAGTCCTGACGTCTCCCACCGGGGACACGGTCCAGTACGTCCTACAAATACTATATACAGACTCCAACAATGCAGCCAAATATGAGGCTATGTTGCATGGTCTTCGGATGGCAGTCTCTATGGGCATCCAACGCCTGGAAGTACGCGGGGATTCGAACCTCGCAATATCACAAATAAATGGAGACTTTGATGCCAAGGATCCAAAAATGGCGGCCTATCATAATGCCGTCCTCAAAATGTCAGCTCGGTTCGAGGGGCTCGAATTCCACCATGTGGCTTGAGAAAACAATCAAGCAGCGGACGTACTCGCCCGCATCAGCGCCAAACACGACCCTGTCCCACCTAATATATTCCTGGAAAGGCTGTTCAAGCCATCCGTAGTATGGGAAGGGGAGTCCGGCAATATCAGCACGGATTCGAATACACCCAGACTCCGAACCATCAGACACAATCAGAGGCTCTGCCACCGAAATAACATCTCCGGCCCACGAAATCATGGCCGTAATCGCCCCGTGGACTGAGCCTTTCTTGGCCTACCTAAATAGGCAGGAGCTCCCCGATGACCAAAATGAAGCACACTGCATAGTCCGGTGTTCTAAAGCCTACAAAGTCCACAAAGGGGAACTCTATAAGAAAAGCGCGACCGGAGTGCTCCAAAGGTGCATCTCCGAAGAGGAAGGGCGGCAACTCCTGGCTGAAATCCATGCCGGACCGGGAGGACACCACGCTGCAGCTTGAGTGCTAGTCAGCAAAGCCTTCCGTACAGGCTTCTATTGGCCGACGGCCCGAGCAGACGCACATGACCTTGTCCAACATTGCTTCGGTTGCCAGCTCTTCGCCAATCAGAGTCATATGCCCCCTACCGCTCTCCAAACAATCCCCATAACTTGGCCCTTAGCGGTCCGGGGGCTGGACATGGTTGGACCTCTTAAAGGGGGAAGCCACAAGAAAAAATACTTATTGGTCATGGTGGACAAATTCACCAAATGGATCGAAGCCAAACCAGTTAAAACGGCCGAATCCGGACCAGTAATAGACTTCATATCTGGGGTCGTACACCGGTACGGTGTCCCCCATAGCATCATCACTGATAATGGCTCAAAGTCCACAGCCGATGAAGTGAAAACTTGGTGCAGAAAAATGGGCATTAAGCTCGACTACGCTTCCGTCTACCACCCCCAAACAAACGGCCAGGTCGAACGGGAAAATGGTCTCATCATGAGCAGCATAAAACCCAGACTAGTGCGATCTTTAACAGAATCGGATACGCACTAGGCAGAGGAGCTCGACTCCATACTCTGGGGGCTGCATACCACACCCAATCGAACCACCGGATATACACCAGTTTTTATGGTGTACGGTGCGGAAGCAGTACTACCTTGCGACATAATACATGATTCGCCACACGTACGCATGTATGAAGAGAAGGAAGCCGAGTTAGATTGGCAGGATAATTTGGATGCCCTGGAGGAGGAGCGCGATGTCGCAAAAGCCCGTTCCGCATTCCATCAGCAGTAGGCTCGACGATATAAAAGTAGAGAAGTGCGGGCCAAAACTTACAATATTGGCGAACTCGTTCTACGCCTACCGGAGAGGAAGAAGGACAAACTCAAACGCAAGTGGGAAGGTCCCTTCGTCATTGACAAAGTTCTCACCGGAGGAGCGTACCATCTACGCAATGCATCCGATAACAGACTCGAGCCGAACCCATGGAACGCGGCTAGACTCCGGAGATTCTATGCCTAATGCCGAACTCAGTGTTCGTCTCCTCACCCCTCCTTTTTAATTATGCTCCATCTCTTTTTCTCTCCTTTCTCGACCCTTTTTCTCTTCACACAAAGTATTTATTATAGTGCAGACTCCCAGATCATTCTGGACGTACTATGTGTGTAAGCTATACCTGGGGGCTTCCTATTCAGAAGCTAGACTTAATTACTTTAAATGGCTTTTTGCCCATCGCATATGCGTTCTTTTTCCATATGTGGCTTTTATTCACCATTATATGCATCAATGTGACTTAAGATGTGGCCAAGATGGGTTGCCTGGCTCTTGTATTTATGCCCTACGTTCCCGTTAATTCGGCTAGGGCATAAGGGGAGCACCTCTGTGATTGTTACTGCCGGTTAAGCCGGATGTGTACCTCAGACTGGGTGAAGCCGAAAGCTAGTTTCCTTATGAGAATATTCGATCGGTGAACAAAGGATGTATTCGTTGGTTACAACAAAAAACTCAGAAGCTTTGTATCCTACGCCATCGTTCGCAGTCCGGACATGTGCATCGACACATGCATTCCCAGGGAAAGCTACCCCTAACGGAACTATTCTCCCTAGAATATGTTTCTTGCTATCCATGCAATATAACATAACTAGTTGGGTACTTGTCTGTTCAAGCACTTATGACCCCTATGACTGGTCTCCATGCATTCTTGTATAACCGAGCGGGTATTCGGACACACCCCGGACTATAGGATCTCGGGGCTGAAGCGAAAAGATCCACCATGACAAATGATTTCAATCCGGCTAGGGGCTATTTATGCCATTTAAACTATAAAGTCATTGAGACTGACTATACTCCTCCTCTATACCATCCAACAGGCTATCTAGCCTACAATCTTGTTGAGAATACTTAGCGGCTAACGCTACCTGGTCATATACCAGACTCACGGGAATTTCTTGCCCATCCGGCCCCGTCGGTCATACTTTGGCCATATGGTTCGTGTCCAGCTTGGTGTAGCGCGTCTTCACCATTGCCCAGGCTTCTCTTTTTCCTTGCCGGCATGCTGATATCTTCCATAGATGGAAGCGCCGCCGGGCTCCTTGAAGCAGGTCCGCAAGCTCCCCCATGCCATTCGGCAGGAGGCTTGATGGCCACAAGGCCTGAGCAACGCCGTGCAGCACTTGCCGAGCACGCTCGTGCAACTGCGCAAGTTCTTCCAGCAAATCACCTGCAGATGAGGGCATCTCCTCTTCATGGCGGCCCGTTAAAGTTCCTGCAGGCAATTTTTTTCTCAAAAAACTTCCTCGCGGAACTATCACACAGTTCGCTTGAGCTCTTACGATAAATACCGCGTTGAAGCTTTTTGTTCTCCTTCACAAAGTCTGCAAGTTGAGCGTGGATGTCCTTTAATTCCAGGTCCAGACGAATATTGGCATCTTGTAGCTTGTTCTTCTCTTGCGTCACCTGCGTAAGGACGCGCTCGCCAGCCTTTAGCTGCCGTTGGAGATACGAATCATCACCCATTACGCCCTTCGGATTCACCCCGGGATTGTCTGCAGAATCTTCTGTCAGACTAACCGCACCGGCCATTTACTAACTGATACATCTGCGTATAATGGAGACAAATATTACCAGAGGGGGCCTTTCGGGATCCCTCTAACTTGGCTACCGCATCAGTCAGCTGGGCCTTGCATGCCTCCAGCTCCCGCGCCAATTGTTCATTCTTGTCCACAAGGACCTGTGAATATATTGATCCTTCAAACAGTTGTCCCAACTATTCCAAGTCTCTAGGGCTACTACTATACATACTTATCAAAATTTCTTACCCGTATGTCTTTGGTATACTGGTTTGTCACTTGGGCAAGCCCGCCTCGAGGAGCTCAGACATATGTGTCCGCCGAATGGAAGGCATTAAAAGCCTCTTCGGAAAAGATGTTGTTCCGGAGCACGGCCCTCCGGCGCCGGTGATTCATGGCGCTCTCCACTTCGGATTTCGTGGCCGAACACATATCCGCATCCTCCGTTGGGGGTCTATGTGGTGCTGGACCCGTGTCCGCCTTCGACCCCGAAGCTGGTTCTGGAACCCGGCCGGTGGAGGCGTGATTGGTGGGGTCCCCGGATATAGTCCGGTTATTCCTCTTCCTGCCAGACACAAAGGGCACTGTCATATTCCAAATTCTATAATTACAGGACAGGTTATTACTTTACCTCTGTAGCGGTGTGTCAACGCTCACCACCTTCCTCTTGAGCCTGCCCGATCCGGACGCCCGTGGTTGATGAGTCACTAGGGGCTCAGCCCCTTGCTCCGGCCGTCGTTTCTGCAAATAGAATGACGCCTCAAGGGTAAGTTATAATACCTGGGGGGAGTCCTGTTCGGAGGATAGGTATTTTTAGCTCGGCTTACAAGTGACATGGGGAGCAGTCCAGGGTAGTCGGCCGTAATGGCCACTAGGGAGCCATCCCATCTCGCCTGATAAAATACCCCGTTGACAAGCTCCACAGTAATATCCGGATCTAATTTGAGTCCTGGATCTAGGGCCCTTCCAGGGTCCTCTGGTTGCAGGGAGGGGCTGAAGATTCCTTCTACGACCCTCCTGATATCCTGCTCAGAAGCATTGATGCAAGTAATCTTAGCAAAAGAACGCTAGAGTAAGTGAAGCTGGGGAAAGAATGGCAACTTACCCACTCTGGGGGGTTGTACATGGAGAATCCGTCCCGCGTCTTCATGCGGAGGAATTCCTCCTCTTCCCCTTTGTACAAATCGGACAATATCCTTGCCAAAGCGGCAGTGGAGTCCGGACGCTTACGACCACAGCGGGTGGGGTCGTCTTCCCCGTTGAAATGCCACATTGGCTTCCCCCGATATTGGAGCGGTTGCACCCCCCGCCTTATGCATATTGCCATGACCTCAACTATCGTCAGTCCGGATTTGGCCAGCAACTTTATCCTGTTCATCAGGAGGAATATTTCCCTTGTGTCCTCTTCTTGAGGGCCTCGGGGGTGCCAGCTTAAGCGTGCCCTCAGCAGGGCGTTGCTGAACTTGGGGAGACCCATCCGGACTAGATCCGAAAGGGGAACGTCAATTTATATAGAACCACTCTGAAGGCCAGTTTTCTGGTGCCTTCTCAGGAGTGCTGAACAGGTATCCAGTCTCGGCAATGCGCCATACTTCAGCCCCGCCCACTTGATATAGGGACTCTCCCTGGGTGCGGGGGACAAGGCAGAATAGCTTCCTCCATAATCCGAAGTGTGGTTCGCAGCCTAAAAATTGCTCGCAAAGTGCGACATACCCCGCTATGTGCAGAATGGAGGCTGGGGTAAGATTGTGTAACTGGAGGCCATAGAACTCCAGTTGCCCGTGAAGAAACGGGTGGATAGGAAACCCGACGCCCCTCAGTAGATGCGAGATGAGGCATATCCGCTCCTCCGGAGACGGGTTAGGAGATTCCTCAGCATGTTCCCCTCCGTCATAAGTGGCTATTCCAGCTCAGATGGGGACCATGAATACCGGTGGGAGAAACCCTTGGATTTGTAACTTCACCAAACGGCTGTGAGGAACTGAGCACTCTCCCCAATCCCCCGACTTAGAGGGAGGAGGGAAAGCAAAAGAGTTGCAACGGCTGGCCATGTTGGAATGGCTTTTCGCGGAGCGCTCTAGGATGCTAGCTCAAGGGAGGAGAGTGAGGTTTGGATCTGAGAATCCCTGTCCCTTCAAATAGATGGTTGGCCCAGAGGATCGAGGGTGGCAAATGCAAAAATGCCTTGACTCCTCGCATTAGCTCCACACGTGGAGATGGTCATTACTGAGGCGCTGAAGCGGAGGAGCACAACATTGATTGGAGGCCGGACACTATTCGTCGTAACAGGTACTTTGGAGTATTCGGAGAAGGAATCCGCCTTGCAATGCCGAAGACAATACTGCGAGCCGGACTCATCGTCATTGAAGCCTGGTTCAGGGGCTACTGACAGAGTCATGGATTAGGGGGTATCCGGACAGCCGGACTGTATACATCGTCCGGACTATTGAAGCGTGAAGATACAAGACTCAAGACTTCGGCCCATGTCCGGTTGGGACTCTCCTTTGCGTGGAAGGCAAGCTTGGCAATCCGGATATTTTATTTCCTTCCTTGTAACTGACTCCACGTAAACCGTAGCCCTCTCCAGTGTCTATATAAACCGGAGAGGTTGGTCCTTAGAAGGCCGATCACAATTACAATCATACCATCATAGGCTAGCTCTTAGGGTTTAGCCTCTACGATCTCGTGGTAGATCTACTCTTCTACTACTCATATCATCAATATCAATCAAGTAGGAAGTAGGGTTTTACCTCCATCGAGAGGGCCCGAACCTGGGTAAACATCTATGTCCCTTGCTTCCTGTTACCATCAGCCTTGACGCACAGATCGGGACCCCCTACCCGAGATCCGCCGGTTTTGACACCGACAGTGGGGCCTTGACTGAGCCGGAGATGTCCTCTGCCTCGTTGTTGGCGGGGCGAGGCCTCGGCGGAGCCGGCGGTGTCCTCTGCCTCGTTGTTGGCGCCGCGGGGCCTCGGCAGAGCAGGGCCTCGCCGACGCCAGTGGAGCAGAGACTCGTCGGAGCCGGCATTGTCCTCTGCCTCATCCTCGGTCTCGCCAAACAGTGCCTAGCCCGCTTCATCGCCCTCTTTGTAGGCGGCCGCAGCCTCCGCCACCCGCATGCGGTACCGCTAGCGCTCGAGGCGGCCCTTGCAGGTGGAGCGATACGAGTTGAGCAGCGCCTCCTGCTATACCCGCTCCACGGTGATCTGCTCCTCCGCCTGCAGGTGCTCCCGGAGGAGATGGTGGCTGTAGGCGGCGGCGGCCTGCGCCTCCTGGAACTGCTCCTCACGCATCTGCCTCACCGTGTCCATATATTGGGCACGGGACTCGCCGATGTTCATGGTGCAATGCACTGGCGAGGATGGCACGGAGGAGGGGGTTGGCGCCAGATCGTCGACTACCATGTTCTCCATTGGGACGTTGTCGTCCTCCGGCTGCCTGCGGGCCAGCCGGTCGGCAGCAATGGATGCCATCTCCTTGTGGTCCATCGTCCACCCGTCCCGAAGAGCGCTGGAGCGCGAGGAAGCCATGGTGGGCAGTAGTGGTGTGGACAGGAGAAAGGGAACAGTTGCGGATGACTGCGACTATGGCCGGCGCAGCAGCTTATATAGCAATGGGGGCGGTGGAGGGACGGACGTGTGGTGCCGGAGTAGCTGCCTCGGCAACCGCATAGCATTAATGTGGGCGGCAGATGGACTGACGGACGACACTTGTGTCTTTTGAAGGCGGAGCAATCGCCTGCACCGGGAAGCGGGGCTAGCGGTGCTGACTGTGTCGGGTGGAAAGCGGGCGCGGGCGAGGAGATGACTTTACTTGGAGAGGATGACAATCTGGACCTACCAGGGCCATAGCCTCACGTACGCAAGGGCCTCCTTATTATATATATACATATATAACTATAATTTATTTTGCTTCCTCCTAGTTTCCTGACATCATGGTCCGACACCATTGGCAACCTATGTATCAACAAACAGGAGAATTGCACAAGAAGCGGGCGACAGCTAGGACCAAGCAGCTCGAGCTGTATTTGTGTTTTTGAGGTGTGAGCACTGCAGAGTTTTTCGATGTTAAGCCCAGATATTTATTTTTCTCCTCTGAACAACAACGAAAACATCACTGCAGATATTAACTGGGCGGGTTGTGGCCCATCTAGCTCAGGACAGATATCTAGCCCAGATATTAATTTTTTTCAATCTGAAAATGGCTAGCCCAGCTATAATTTTTTGTTAGAAATACCCAAGCAAGGTCAAGTTATTATTCTCTGCCCCGCTGGGCTGCAAATCTTATCTAGGAGGGATGCATTAGGCTTAACAAGAAAATGGGCTTTAAGAAATAATAAATGGGATGTAATTATAAAAACTGGGCAGTAACTATAAAAAAATGCACCAAACACGTAATTACTTTATAAAATATTATTTTTGGGTATTGCAAATTTTAATTTCATTAATTTTTGCGAGCGTAATGGTTCGTTGGATTTTTATGTAATATAAAATTATATTGAAATTGTATTTTATCTCACTAGAAATTTTGGGATAAAAATATTTCGGATCCCATCAAAATGTGGGAAATTTTATTTGATTCTGTTTTGAACGGTTGGTTGAAATGGGCGGTACTTTTAATAAACTGTAAATGGGCTGTAGTAAATTCCATTAGAATTCAAAAATGGGCTGCACAATCTAACATATCTCAAATGGGCTATAAGTTCTCTACCACACACTTTCGGCCTTACTAAGTTGATGCATCCCCTAAAAAAACAGAGTTGACGCATATGCAAGGATTTGTCAAATTATAGTCAACACACGGTTCTAGCAGCAGTCTTCTTCTTCAATCTCGGATATTCTTGCTCCACCCACCGAAAAAATGATTCCTCCCCCTGACATCTGGGGCGCACCATTTCGGAAGCTGACCTGGCCTACTAAGTTGACGTACCAAGGGCTTTGTCAACTTAGTCAATATAAACGATTCTAGCTTTACTGACCGTACGATGTCCATCTAATGGCCGTCATGCTTCTTCAACCTCTGGTCTTCTCGCTCCAGCCACCCAAAGCAGCGCCGGTCGTGCCGCCTGCTCCTGCCTCCTGCGTTTGGCTGTGCTGCCGCGGAGGCCTCACCGCCCCCTACTACTCCCACTGCTAGCCAGGCCATCCCTCCACTCACCCACACCCCCTTTTATTCTGCAGCGACGGCAGCGCAGCCGAACCACTGAACCCTCGTACTCCTCTCCGGGTGTGCATCCACTGCGCATCTTCCCCGAAACCGCGTCGTCCCCTTCCTAAGCCTCGCCGTCATCCACCACCGTGGTGCTCTCGGTGCGGCATGGTCAACGTGGTCAAGGAACGACTTCCATCGGACGTGGACTATACGTGGAGAGGCTGACAGCTGGGTCCATGGCAGCCGCAAGGAAGTGCCTCCTTATTACGCGCAAAATAATTATTCCTCCACATGACAGCGGGGACCCGCCGGATGGGCCACCGTATTTCGCGAATAAAATGATTCGCCCCCTGACTGCTGGGACCCACCAGCTACATCTTCGCACGCAAGGAAGTGCGTCCGAAAAAAAAGATTCACCCCTGACTGCTGGGACCCACCAGCTACATCTTCGCACGCAAGGAAGTGCGTCCGGGAAAAAAGAGAGTCGCCCCCTTGACTGCTGGGACCCACCAGCTACACCTTCGCACGCAAGGAAGTGCGTCCGGGCAAGAAAAAACGATTCGCCCCCCTGACTACTGGGACCCACCAGCTACATCTTCGCACGCAAGGAAGTGCGTCAGGGCAAAAAAACGATTCGCCCCCCTGACTGCTGGGACCCACCAGCTACATCTTCGCACGCAAAGGAAGTGCGTCTGGGTAAAAAAAAGGATTCACCCCCGGACTGCTAGGACCCACCAGCTATATTTTTGCATGCAAGGAAGTGCCTGACAGTTGGGACCCACCTGGTCGAAGCGTACGTAGCATTGTCATTCTGGTTGCGAATGTGTACGTACATATATACTGGTCGATGTAGAGGCGCGCACGTGTCGTAGTAGAGGCGCGCACGTGTCATAGTAGAGGTGCGCATGTAGCATGTACACATACGTACAACGGCTAGGGTGCAAGAAAGAAAATACGGCCACGTATGTGTACATATGGGAAGGGTCTCGAACGCCCACCCACGCATACGTACGGCCAGGGCTCATGTACATGGCTGGGTCGGAACGGAGAAACAGCGTCATCGTCGTGTTCATGGGGAGCCAACCGGCTGGGTCGGAACGAAATGCGTCGTCGTGTTTATCAGGAGGGCTTGGACGGAATAGGCGATGGAAATGAGGCCTGGTGTACCGCACAACGGAGGAAACGGACCTCCTATGGTCGAAACGGGGGTCCTGTTGATCGGGAGGGGTGTGGCGTACCGCAAAACGGAGGAAACGGACCTCCTACGGTCGAAACGGGGGTCCTGTTGATCGGGAGGGGTGTGGCGTACCACAAAACGGAGGAAACATACCTCCTACGATCGAAACTGGGGTCCTGTTGATCGGGAGGGGTGTGGCGTACCGCAAAACGGAAGAAACAGACTTGTGTTGGAGCGCTACGGTCGAAACGGGGTCCTGTTCATAGGTAGGCGTGTGGCGTACTGCAAAACGGGACTCTAGGGGATACTGCTCATCTCCACCGTCGACCTCCTCCAGCCTCCACGGGCTACCGTCGACCTCCTCCAGCCTCCACGGGCTCCTGTTTATCCAGCCTCCACCGGGCGCTACTCCATCGGCTACTGTTCAACAACCCATCCACCGTCTACTATTCATCCATCCCTCCACACCACGGGGTCCTGTTCATCCAGAGCCAACGCCACCGCTCACTGTTCATCCAACCCCCCCCCCCGCAACGCTCACTACTAATCCAGAGAGGCAGCATCGATCGACTTCAGTTAGCAGCAGTAGCGAAGGAATCGCTTGATCGGGTTCAGTTAACAGCCATCGATCGATTGCTCAGGTTCAGTAACGCGTAGCCTGCAGTGCAATCGCTCGGGTTCAGTCAGAGCCCAACGCCTCGCTCAGGCTCAGTTAGAGCCAACGCCTCGCACACACGCGTGTACGTGTACGAGAGAAACGCGCATCACTCGGCCCCGACCTCCCACCGTAACCGGGAACTCCTCGAAATTTTCCTCGCCCTCGCTTCTATCATGGTTTTTTCCGTCATGGACGGCCCAAAGAATGTCATGCAGCTGTGTCTCCGGCCCGCCCAGGACGAAAAGCCCATTTTCTGTCATGATTTTTTTGTCATAGAAGTAGGAGCCCACCACATCTATGATGATACCGGGTTATGTCACAATTATCGTCATAAAAGTGTCATATGTATGACAGGAAAAAATTTTGTTCGGCCCAAAATGTCACGGATGTGTCTTTTTTTAGTGGATGTAGGGGAAGGCCTCACACACGACAATAAATGCCAAGATTTTGACGATAGAGTTGGGGGCCAGATCATGGAAATCTAGCCCGTAATAGAACATGAGTCCGCGGACAAATGGGTGGAGAGGGAATCCCAGCCCGTGGACGAAGTGTGTGAGGAACACCACCCTCTCCTGGGGCTCCGGGGTGGGGACGATCTGTCCCTCAGCAAGAAGTCGGTGAGCGATTTCCGTGGCCAAGTACCCGGCCTCCCGGAGCTTCTTGATGTCCTTCTCCTTGACGGAGGAGGCCATCCACTTGCCTCCTGCCCCGGATCCGGACATGGTCGGAGTACTTTTTGGGCGGAGACGGTGAGAGCTTGGGCACTGGAGCTCGAGAATGGATGGGCAGAGGAAGGAGAAGGCGTGGGTGGAAAGGGAAGAATCCTTATCCCTTTATAAAGGCTGTGAATATTGTACGCCTCCCCACTCGCCTTAAAACTCGCCTATTCCCCAAGGGTCGTGCAGATGGCACGGTTGGGTTACCCATGCCCGTATTGATGAGAAATCCGTGATAAGGGGACACGATCTCTGCTTTGACAGGACGTGCCAATAAAACCTCACCTTGGAATACGGAGCGGCAGGCTAAAGAATGGTTCGAATAATGACCGGGCAGTGGCGTGATGTCACGGTACGAAAAGTTGTCAGCGGATTGAACCCGTGAAATATTATACTCTCTACGGTTGTGTGTGGAACTTGTTTTTGTAGAGCCGGACACGATTCTTGTGTCCGAAATCTACTTCGATGTATTCGGAGAAGGAACCCGCCTTGCAGTGCCGAAGTCTATCTGCGCGCCGGACTCGTCGTCATTGAAGCCTGGATCAGGGGCTACTGCGGGAGTCCTAGACTAAGGGGTCCTCGAACAGCCGGACTATGTACTTGGGCCGGACTGTTGGGCTATGAAGATACAAGACAGAAGAGTTTGTCCCACATCTGAATGGGACTCTCCTTTGCATGGAAGGCAAGCTTGGCGATTCGGATATGTATATTCCTTTCTCTGTAACCGACTTTGTGTAACCCTAGTCCCCTCCGGTGTCTATATAAACCGGAGGGTTTTGTCTATAGAACAACAATCATAATCATAGGCTAGACTTTTAGGGTTTAGCCATTACGATCTCATGGTAGATCAACTCTTGTAATACTCATATTCATCAAGATCAATCAAGCAGGAAGTAGGGTATTACTTCCATAGAGAGGACTCGAACCTGGGTAAAGATTGTCTCCCCTGCCTCCTGTTACCATTAGCCTCAGATGCACAGTTCGGGACCCCCTACCAGAGATCCGCTGGTTTTGACACTGACAACGGGATAGTGGACCGCGTAAAAGAGATGAGGATGGTGATGTTGATGAAGAGGACCACCGCGGCGATGATTCCCCTCCCGATGGCACTCTGGCGCCTCAAGAGAGAGGAGGCGAGGTTCTCCCCCTTGTGCATCATCCTCCATGGCCTCCCCCTGGATGGGGAGAGGTTCTCCCTCTGGATCTTGGCCTTCATGGCGATGAAGGCCCCTTTGGGATCCTTCCGCATGGCCTCCAATGATGATGGCCCCCTCCGGCAGGATGCCAGAGAAGGCCTAGATTGATTTCTCGTGGCTATAAAGGCTTCTGGCGGCGGAACTTCTGATCTAGGGGTTTGGTCATTTATAGGGGAGGTTGGCATCGAGAACAAGTTAAGGGGGACCACGGGGAGTCCACGAGGCAGGGAGCACGCCCCAGGGGGGTGGGGGCACCCTCCACCCTTGTGGGGCTAACGAGACTCCCCTCTTGTAACTTTGCGTTCCAGTATTTTTTATATTTTCCAGAAAAAATCTTCGTTGATTTTCAGCGCATTCCGAGAACTTTTATTTCTGCACAAAAACAACACCACGGTAGTTCTGCTAAAAACATCGTCAGTCCGGGTTAGTTCTAATCAAATCATACCGAAATCATATAACACTATTGTAAACATGGCATGAATACTTCATAAATTGTAGATACGTTGGAGACGTATTAGCATCCCCAATCTTAATTCCTGCTCGTCCTCGAGTAGGTAAATGATAAAATAAATAATTTATGAAGTGCGAATGCTCGCAAGTGCATAAGTTTGATCAATGATGCTTTCAATCACTTCTTCTAGAATCATTATATATCATAACAGTAGCTCAACTCATAAAACTTCTCATGATCAAGTAACAAGTTATTCACATGTTTAAGTATAGATCACAAACTTTCTTGAAAACTAACAAACCGTGCTCTTAGTGATCAAACAATTGCAATTCATCTTATTTTTGGGAAGGGTCTATATAAGAGCTTTGATTCAGAAAAATTTCACATACTCAACTATCATTTAATCTTTCACAATTGCTAACACTCGTGTGATATTTATGGGTTCAAAGTTTTAATCGGACATTGAGAAAGATAGGGGCTTATAGTTCCGCCTCCCAACCTTTTACCTCAAGGGTAATGTCAACAATAATACTTTATGAAAACCTACATCCAAGTGGATATATATAATCGGATTGCTCCAACACAAAGTGCTTGCCAAAGGAAAAAGTGTGAAAGGGGTAAGGTGATGATCACCATGATTCTTGTATATGGGTAGAAGATAAAAGTAAATGATAGGCCCTTCACAGAGGGAAGCAGAGGTTGTCATGCACTTTTAAGGTTGGACGCACAAAATCTTAATGCAAAAGAATGTAACTTTATATTGCCGCTTGTGATAAAGACCTTTATTATGCAGTCCGTCCCTTTTATTTCTACTCTATCACATGTTCGTATAAAGCTTATTTTATTCGCACTAATAGATCATACATATTTAAGGAGAAATTTTCATTGCACGCACCGATGACAACTTACTTGAAGGATCTTACTCAATCCATAGGTAGGTATGGTGGACTCTCACGGCAAAACTGGGTTAAGGAATGTTTGGAAGCACAAGTAGTATCTCTACTTGGTGGAAAGAATTTCGCTAGCATGAGAGGGAAAGGCAAGCTCAACATGTTGGATGATCCAAGACAATATAACGTTTCGGATATAGGAAAACATAATCCATTAAGTTGTCTTCCCTGTCCAACATCAACCTTTTAGCGTGTCATATTTTAATGAGTCCTCACAATTACAAAAGATGTCCAAGATGGTATATTTATATGTGAAACTTCTCTTCCTTTAATATTCTTTCATGAATTGTTCAAGTGACCAATTCTGCATTTGCTAACTTTCAATAAGTTTACTACCTATACTTATTATGTGTGAATTCATTACTCCCCATGTTATAAGCATATGAAACATATATATAAATTCAGATTTATGATATTCAATTCATTCAACCATTTACTCATAGGATATACGTGAAGCACGTGAGTAAATGACAAACTACTCCAAAAGATATAAGTGAAGAACACTGAGTAGTCAAACAATTAACTAGCCATGGGAGGATTCTTTTTCATCCAAGGTTTTAGATCTAATGATTTTATTCAAACAGCAAGTAAAATTGAAAATACGCTCCAAGCAAAACACATATCATGTGACGAATAAAAATATAGCTCTGGGTAAGGTATACAGATACTTTTGAAGGCGAAAGAGGGGATGTCTTTCGGGGCATCCCCAAGCTTAGGCGCTTGAGTCTTACTTGAAGATTACCTTGGGGCGCCTTGGGCATCCCCAAGCTTAGGTTCTTTCCACTCCTTATTCTCCTCACATTGATATCTCACCCAAAACATGAAAACTTCAATCACACAAAACTTAACGGAACTTCGTGAGATGGGTTAGTATGATAAAGAGTAAACCATTCACTTTGGTACTGTCAAAGAAAATATTCATAATTTTTCTCACACAATGCCTACTATACCATATCATTTCGACAATTTATATTGATAAATATAAGCCATAGAAACTAGAAAACAAGCAAACTATGCAATGAAAACAGAATCTTTCAGAAACAGAACAAACTGTAATGATCTGAACAGCAACCATAATTCTGATACTCCAAAAATTATGAAATAAACTGGTGGACGTGATCTATTAATCTTCTTCAAAAATAATCAACTCAAAATCACTCTTCTGTAAAAAATGACAGCTAATCTCGTGAGCACAAATTTTCTGTTTTTCACGGCAAGATCATATTAACTTTCACCCAAGTCTTCCCAAAGGTCTTACTTGGCACTTTATTGAAACAAAAACTATAAAAAATGATTACTATAGTTGATTAATCATGTGAACACACAAAAACAGTAAGGGTAAATATTGGGTAGTCTCCCAATAAGCGCTTTTCTTTAATGCCTTTTAGCTAGGCATGATGATTTCAATGATGCTCAAATAAAAGATAAGAATTGAAACATAAAGAGAGCATCATGAAGAATATGACAAGCACACTTAAACCTAACCCACTTCCTATGCCTAGGTATTTTGTGAGCACACAATTTATAGGAACAATAATCAACTAGCACAGGAAGGCAAAACAAGTATAACTTCAAAATTTAAGCACATAGAGAGGAAACTTGATATTATTGCAACTCCTACAAGCATGTATTCCTCCCTCATAATAATTTTTAGTAGCATCATGAATGAGTTCAAAAATATAACCATCACATAAATCATTCTTTTCATGATCTATGAGCATAAAAAAATTCTACTCTCCACATAAGCAAAATTCTTCTCATTCAGAATAGTGGGAGCAAACGCCACAAAAATAACTACCATGTGAGGCATAATCCAATTGAAAATTGAAATCATGATGGCCAGTTTCATGGTTAACATTATTCTTTATAGCATACATGTCATCACAATAATCATCGTAGATAGCAATTTTGTTCTCATAATCAATTGGAACCTCTTCCGAAATAATGGAATCATTACTAACTAAAGTTGACACTCTTCCAAATTCACTTTCATAAATAGCACACTAAGATTCAACAACCTCCAAAATAGTGGGATCACTAATTCCTAAAGTTGACACTCTTCCAAACCCACTTTAGATGATAGTATTATTCACACCCCAAAAGTAATAAGTGAAGTTCATGGAGCATTCTACAATTAATATAGACTAACCAATATCCAAGCTCAAAATATATAAGTGAAGCACAGGAAGCTTTCTATAAGGTCATACTCAAAAGATATAAGTGAAGCACAAAGGGCATTCTATAAGTCAATGAAGGGCTATCTCATACTAGCATGGTGTCGGTGTTCTAGGAACGGGGGTCCCCAGGCTTGCCTATCTGCGGCCTGCGGTGTGGCTCAAGGGGTGGCCCAGTACTACCCATCTTCATCAACTCAAGCTCAAGATCCTCGCGAGGGGCCATGCCTCACGGGGGGGACGACACAAGGCTTCCTCAGGAGCAGCCTCACCAGGTAGGCTCGTGTGGAAGCGGAGAGATCAAGGCAGGGGTACCTCACGAGATGCTCCCGATGCAAGCCATGACGATCGAGACCAGGCGGGCGCCGGCATGCGCAGTGTCCTTGTTTCCTCTTTGGTGCAAAGGGGGCAAGCGCAGGTGCGGAGTACCGAGGCATCAAGCAAAGTATACCATTTCGGTGCAACGAGACCAAGACTAGCAGAGCGGCAGGACGGAGGTCACCGTGGAGCCCAAGACGGCGCCATCGCCAGTGCCTTTGGCAGCCGAAGACCAACTTTAGTCATGATAACTTGTACTAGATGTTCCCCTTCAAAATGGTCGTTGTTGGCTCCCTTCCCGCTCAATATTTGGGAAGAGGACCAGGCCTCCATATATAGAGATAACCATCACAATAGAAAGCATCGGGATCTCAACTAGAGCCAACACAGATGGAGCAATTCCTCTCCAAGCACACCACGACAAGAACACCCCTCGCGAGGCTGTTCTTCCTTTGTACTGTTCATCATCACCCCCAGAGGCAATCCACCACACCAAACACTGGATTAGGGTATTACACCACAACAGTGGCCCGAACCAGTATAAACCTTGTGTCCCTTGTGTCGTTCATCGTGTAGCTTAGATTCGCAACGAAGCATTGGGACGTGGATCGGTAGGGGGAAGATCTTCGCGCGCACCCTAGAGTTCGAACCTTAAGGGTTTTGCCGGAACCCGATATCCCACATTTGGCGCGCTAGGAAGCGGTGCGCCGGAGCTCTCCCTTCTGTCGACCCACTCTCCATCAACACCGCGCTTCGCCCTAATGGCGGACAAAGCGCCACCCGCTCCGGCTGCCGACGCCGGCACTGGGGATAGGGGGCTTCGAGACTTGGCCCCCGCCTTGCGATAGGTGCGGTTGCTGAACAAGTTCAAGCCAGAGATGCCTCCGCGCTACGACGGCGCGACGGATCCACTAGCTTTCCTGCTGGCGTATGAGGAGGCCGTCCTCAAGGCTGGGGCGACGACAAGGTCATGGCTAACTGGCTTCCCATGGCCCTCACCGGCGTTCCGCGCATATGGATGCTCCACCCGCCAACAGCTTCGGTTGCCTCCTGGGAGGAGCTGCGCGACCTCTTCCTCACCCATTATGCTACGCCGGTGCCCCCAGTCGTCGCAGCTCTCCTAGGCGGCTCGCAATCACCACCCTTGAGCCGGCACGTCAAGCCGTTCATCCGCCAGATCGGTGCCGCCCTCACGCGCCCGAAGCCCCTCCAGGTTGGGTGGCACCCAAGGCTGACTTGACCTTCAGCTTTGACAATCACACCGCCAACACCGCCTGCTCGGGTGCGCTCCCGATGCTGTGCACTCCCACCATCCGCACCAGGACCCTCATTGACAGCGGTGTCGGCCTCAACGTGCTCTCGGTGGAGGCCTTCAGCCTCCTCCACGTGCCCCTGGAGCGACTTCGACCCAGCAAGCCCTTCTCGGGTGTCGGCGGCAGTTCCGCCAGCTCCCTAGGGTAGATCCGCCTCCCGGTGACCTTTGGCACCCACGACAACTTCCGCATGGAGCTTGTCGACTTCGAGATCACCCCCATCGGCCTCCTGTACAACGCCATCCTCGGCTACCCTGCCTTGGCCCAGTTCATGGCAGCGACTCACCCATCCTACAACCTCATGAAGATGCCCGGGAGCAGTGGCGTCCTCACCATAGCTGGAGATACAAAGGATGCTCTGCAGGCACTCAAGCTCGCCTTCAAGGTGGCCGCAGTGGTGCAGCCCACCAGCACCAACACCCTCAAGGCCAAGGGGGCTGCGCCAACCAAGAAGAAGCAGTTGTTCACCCAAGACAACGCTGAGACTAAGCAGGTACCAGTCGATGAGGATGGATCCACCGACGCCACCTTCACCATAGGCGCCAATCTCGACCCGAGCAAGAGGAGGCTCTAGTGAAATTCTTGCGCGCGAAGAAGGAGGTGTTCGCATGGGAACCCAAGCAGCTAGCGGGGGTCCCAAGGTAGGTGATCGAGCACCACCTGAACGTGTGCCCCAATGTGCACCTCGTGAAGCAGAAAGCAATGCGGTAGTCCACCAAGAAGCATGCCTTCATCGTCCAAGAAACCCGCAAGCTAGAAGCCGCGGGAGTCCTTCGCGAGGTTCGCTATACGGAATGGCAGGCCAACCCTGTTGTTGTGCCGAAGAAGGGAGGAAAGGAGCGCATGTGTGTTGACTTCACCAACCTCAACAAGGCCTGCCATCAAGATCCGTTCCCGCTCCCCCGCATCGACCAAATCGTCGACTCCATCACTGCGTGCGACCTGTTGTGCTTCCTGGATGCCTTCCTGGGCTATCACCAGATCAATATGGTGGTAGAAGATGTGGAGAAAACGGCTTTCCTGACACCATGCGGGGAGTACTACTACACCTGCATGCTGTTCGGATTGCGCAACGCAGGCGCAACCTTTCAGCGACTGATGCATATCACCTTGGGCCGGCAGCTCGGGAAAAACGCCTAGGCCTACGTCGATGACATCGTGGTGAAGTCTCGGGAGGCCAAGACCCAGATACAGGACCTGGAAGAAACCTTCGCGAGCCTTCGTGAAGTGGATCTACGGCTCAACCCAGAGAAGTACGTGTTCGGGCAAGCTTCTGGGTTTCCTCGTGTCCCACAGAGGTATCGAGGCTAACCCAGAGAAGGTCAAGGCAATTGAAGACATGAGTCCGCCGCAAACCCTTAGGGAAATGCAGAAGCTCACCGGTGAGTAACCATGTTAGGGCACTTCATCTCCAAGCTGGGGGAACGTGCCCTGCCCTTCTTCAAGCTGATGAATCAGAAGGGTCCGTTCGAATGGACTCAAGAGGCCGACGAAGCGTTCCAAGATCTCAAGAAGTACCTGACCAGCCCTCCGGTGATGGTGGCTCCACGCCCTCGGGAGCCCTTGGTGCTCTACCTCGCCACCACAGCCCACTCCGCCAGCGCAGCTTTGGTGGCAGTTCGGGAGGAGCGTCGGGTCAAGGCCACATCGGCCGCAACCTCGACCGCAGCAGCTCAAGGCCAGGAAGGCCTTGCGAGGGCCACGGCCTCGGCAGATGGGGACCGGTCCCAACAAGAAGACGCATCCGGGGCTAAGGGAAACGCGCCAAACAGTCAGGAGCCAGGGGCTCTGACGTCTCAGGTGGCGCTCAACTCTCCTGAGGGTGTGGGCTCCGTCGGCACGCCCACCCTCGTTGAGCATCCCGTGTATTTCGTCAGCACGATGTTGCGGGATGCAAGGGCACGGTACCCCATGCCTCAAAAGCTCTTGCTCGTGCTATTGGTGGCTTCTCGGAAGCTGCGGCACTACTTCCAAGGTCACCCCATCAAGGTTGTCTCAGCCTACCCATTGGAGAGGGTGCTCAGGAGTCCCAACTCCGCTGGAAGGGTCGCTGAATGGAACATCAAGTTGCAAGCGTTTCAGTTAGAATTCAGAACGACCAGAGTCATCAAAGGAGCCGCGCTTGCAGATTTTTTGGTGGAATGGAAAGAGGCGCCAGGGCTCGAGGCAGGCGAAGATCGATCGCTTTCCCCGGGAAGCGAGGCACCGGACGGCTAGGTTAGGCACTTCGATGGAGCATTCTCGCGACATGGCGCAAGGGCCGCCGCAGTGCTTATATCCCCCACTCGGGACAAGCTCTATTACACCGTGCAACTCTGTTTCCAGCAGGGCGAAAAGGTTTCTAACAACATAGCAGAATATGAGGGCCTCATAGCAGGCTTAAAGGTCGCGGCCGCACAGGGTGTGCAACGCCTCATTATCAAGGGTGACTCACAGTTCCTTGTCAACTTGTCCAACAAAGTATACGAGCCCAAGGACGAGCACATGGAGGCATATCTTGCCGAAGTGCCCAAGATGGAAAAGCAGTTTCTGGGGCTGGAGCTGCAGCATGTGCCTCGTGGCACCAATCAGTAAGCTGATGACATCGCCAAGAGGGCATTGAGGCGGCTGCCTCAGGAGCCTGGCATTTTCGAGGAACGACTCTTCAAGCCCTCAGCAGCACCGTCACTATCAAGCACAGCGCAACCTCAGGAGGAAATCCCTCAACCGCCTGCCTCAGGAGCTCCGGCCTGTGGCCCAACCTCAGGAGAATGCTTGCTCCTGGCGTTGGAGCCTCAGGAAGGATGCTAGACTGCGGAGCTCAAGGATTACCTGATGCAAGGGACTCTACCAGAGAAAGAAGAGGACGCGGAACGCGTGGCCCGGCAGCCCACGGCCTACTGCATCCAAGATGGAGAGCTCTACCGGAACCGGCCCAACGGTGTTTCCCTGTGTTGCATCTCCATGGAACAGGGGAAGGAGTTGCTGGCAGACATTCACGGTGGAGACTGTGGGCATCACTCGTCATCATGGACCCTCATCGGCAAGGAGTTTCGCAGCGGGTTTTATGGCCTATAGCACTCAACGACGCAATCGAGCTGGTGAAGGCTTGTGAAGCCAGACAATTCCATGCTAAGCAGATTCATCAGCCAACTCAGGGCCTGCAGACCATTCCACTCTCGTGGCCGTTCACGGTTTGGGGGCTGGACATTTTGGGCCCGTTTCCTCGGGCGCCAGGGGGCTATCGCTACCTCTATGTCGCCATTGACAAGTTCACCAAGTGGGCAGAGGTGGAAGCTGTCCGCGCCATCCCGGCTGGCTCCGAAATCAAGTTCATCAAGGACCTTGTGAGCCGATTTGGGGTGCCTAATCGCATCATCAACAACAACGATTTGCAGTTCACCAGCAATCTCTTCAAAACATATTGTGCTAACCTTGGAATGAAGATATGCTACGCTTCGGTGGCACACCCTCGGAGCAATGGCCAGGATGAACACGCCAACGCAGAGGTCCTGAATGGCCTCAAAACTAGGACATTCAAGAAGAAGCTGGAGGCCTGCGGCAGGGGCTGGTACGACGAGCTCCAGTCTGTGCAATGGTCTATCAGCCCTACCGCCACCAAATCGACCGGCAAAACCCCGTTCTTCCTCATCTACAGAGCGGAGGCGGTCCTCCCTCACGAGGTCAGGTGTCGCTCCGTGCAGGTCCTGGCGTTTGACAAAGTGCAGCAGGACGCCATGCGTGGGATGGATCTCGTGCTGGGGGAGGAACACCGTCGTGAGGCCGCGCTTCGAGCGGCAAGATACCAGCGGGCACTGCGGCGGTACCACTGCCGCAATATCAGCCCCAGGACTCTCGAAGTAGGTGACCTCGTGCTCAGGCGGGCGCTCGCCAGGGATGGGCTGCACAAGCTCTCACCCATGTGGGAGGGCCCGTTCAAGGTTGTTCATGTTTCCAGACCTCGCGCCGCACGCTTGGAGACCTAGGAGGGGGTGCCCATCCCGAACGCGTGGAACATTCAGCACCATCGGAGATTCTACCCTTGAAGTAAGGCCCAGTGCCTGTAAAGAAGGCCCAGCGCTTGTGAAGAAGGGCCTAGTGCCTGCAAAGAAGGCCCAGTGCCTGTCAAGCTCATCGCCCCAAGAAAAGGCCCGGTGCCTGTGAAGAAGGCCAATGCCTGTGAAGCTCACCGCCAATGACAGTCTCACGTAATAATGAGTTGGGGTTGTACATGCCCCGGAGTCTCCGGAGTGCCGCCCTTGGGCCTCGGGGGCTCCCGCCCACGCCTAGTGGAAGCACTTAGCTCCGCGCTGGTGAGAAGACGTCGAAGACTAGACTAGGTGCCGGACGCGGCTTTTCATTTGCTTCCCGCAGTTGGCTTGTTCACCCTTGTTCGAAACTTTATTGGAGTTGCTTCAAGTGTTGTTTGATGTCCCCTGCCCGTGATTCTTTATCTCTGTTTTTCGCCTGACTAGACTTCTCTTTCGCAAGCCTCGCGAGGGGGCTGCGCGGGCGCCCTTGTGAGCACCTTCTCGCCTAATTTCGTGCGGCTTTCTCACTCAATTCACAGCGGGAGCACCCCTCCCGGTCCATGCCCCACGGGCATCGCGACGCAAACATAGGACCTGAGCCGGTCACCCTCGTGACAAAGGTTCAAAAGCTATCCTCTCGGCTAATTTTTGCAGGCCTGAAGACGCCCGACGAGGCCTCAGGCAGGTACATCGCGAGGCGAAAACCGCAGCGAGCCCCCCGAGCTAAGTTGTTCCTACGCACAAGCACACAACTGCAACACCACAACACAGCATGGTAATAATAGAAATAGCATAATAATTAAGGGCAATAGTCCAGCGAGCCCCCACGGGGCTCCATACTTCTATCTCTCTTTATGTAGGAAAAGGAGGTAAACAAAATAAATGCGGCGTGACCGGCGACGGCTTGTGATGGGGGATTCACACCACCGTCCTTTAGTTCAATCAGACTCCTCCTCACGCTTCACCGAGGCACGACGGCGGGATGACCCGCTACCACCCTCGAAGCGAGTGCGGTGGCGCGGTGGTTGATCGCGGCCACCGCCGGAGGAGCTGTCACCAGAGGGGGAGCCGCTGAAGCTTGGCGACCTGCGAGCGCCACCGGGAGCGGGCTCACCTTCGTCCTCGTGGCGGCCGTAGCAAAGTCCCAGCACTTGGTCACCGTCATCGTCTTCAGGGCAGCACCCGACACGGCGGCCGTCTTCTCCAAACACCCTCACGTAGAGCGTCGCATCGCCATCAAACTTGAAGTGCAGGGTGCACCGCCGGACCAGGCCGCGCACGCGGGCAAACGTCTGCCAGCCGCGGGCCAAGGCCACGTTCCCGGCGACAGAGATCTCCACCGAGACGTAGGAAGCCCTGCTGCAACAACTGTCCGCTTGGAGCCAGAGGCCGCCAGGAGCGCCAGCCGGGATTTCGCTGGCGAAGAAGCGGGGAAGATGGAGCCAATTACCGGCCGGGTCCGCCGTCCACACGACAAACTCCGGCAGCACCTCGGCCAAGTGGAAGCGCGGCCTGGGAGGTCGCGTGGACACAACACGCCTTCCCTCACCCACCGGGCGGCCGTCACTGCGCGAGGGACCACCGCCGTGACCACGAGGAGCCACCGTAGGAGTCGCGGGGTGCTTACGGGGGCGATCTCGGCTGCGCTTGGCCGGAGGGGAGTCAGGCCCTTCCCGGCGAGTTTTCCCCTTCTCCGCGGCCGATAACCTCTTCGTCAGCGCCATGGGACACGGCGAACGACTGGAGCAGGGAGGAAGAAGAAGCAAGCGGGGGAAGGAAGATGTGCAGCAGGGGCCTGTGCCCTCCCACATTTATAACCCAAGGGAGGCCAACCTTCGGCCTCCACGATCGTAGGTAATCATGACTCTTTTTGCATGCAGCAGGGACTCGTCAAATCGGGCAGTTGCCGAGGCAGCGTGGGGAAGCGGAGACGCCCACGTCCAATCAACCGCCACGTGGCGACCAAGGCCGCAGGCTGTTGGGGCACGAGGCGCTCTGCGCTTGCCCTTTTGCTTTGTTGTTAAACCAAGTCCGAGGCACCTTGGGCCTAGGGGCTACTGTCGGCATTCTGGGAACGGGGGTCCCATACTTGCGCTTGCAACCTGCGGCGTGGCTCAAGGGGTGGCCCACTACGGCCCATCTTCATCAACTCAAGCTCAAGACCCTCGCGAGGGGCCAAGACTCACGGGGCGGATGACGCAAGGCTTCCTCAGGAGCGGCCTCACCAGGCAGGCTCGTGAGGAGGCGGAGAGATCAAGGCAGGGGTACCTCGCGAGGTGCTCGTGACGCAAGCCATGATGGTCGAGACCATGCGGGCGTCGGCCTGCGCAGTGTCCTTGTTTCCTCTTTGGTCCAAAGGGGGCAAGCACAGGCGCGGAGTACCAAGGCATCAAGCAAAGGTTACCATTTCGGTGCAACGAGACCAAGACCAGTAGAGCGGCAGGATTGAGGTCATTGTGGAGCCCAAGACGGCGTCATCTCCAGTGCATTTGGCAGCCGAAGACCAACTTTTGTCAGGATAACTTGTACTAGATGTTCCCCTTCAAAATGGCCGTTGTTGGCTCCCTTCCCGCTCAATATTTGGGAAGAGGACCAGGGCCTCTATATATAGAGATAGCCATCACAGTAGAAGGCATCGGGATCTCACCTAGAGCCAACAGAGACGGAGCAATTCCTTTCCAAGCACACCACCACAAGAAGACCCCTCACAATGTTGTTTTTCCTATGTATTGTTCATCATCACCCCCAGAGGCAATCCACCACACCACACACTGGATTAGGGTATTACACCACAACGGTGGCCCGAACCAGTATAAATCTTGTGTCCCTTGTGTTGTTCATTGTGTAGCTTAGATTCATAGCGAAGCGTTGGGACGTGGATCGGTAGGGGGAAGATCTTCGCGCGCACCCTAGAGTTCGAACCTTAAGGGTTGTGCCGGAACCCAATATCCGACACATGGTTCCTAAACAAAAAGAAGAACACAAAGGACACAAATCATGCGAACAAAACAAAAACCGAGGTGTACCGATAATTGTTGAAGAAGAAAGATGGGATGCCAATCGGGGCATCCCCAAGCTTAGTTGCTTGAGTATCCTTGGAATATTTACTTAGGGTATCTTGTTCATCCCCAAGTTGAACTCTTGCCTCTCTTTATTCTTCTCACATCGGTAACTCATCGTTCTTCGAACACTTCATCCACAAAAACTTAACAAAAACTTTGTGAGATGCATTAGTATACTAAAGCAAATCACTACCTTTAGGTACTGTTGTAAACTCATTCCAATTTCATATTAGCACTTTATCTACTGTATTCCAACTTCACGATGGTTCATACCCCCCGATACTACACATGGATTCATCAAAATAAGCGAACAACACATAGAAAACGGAATATGTCAAAAATAGGACAGTCTGTAGTAATCTGGAAATTTAGAAACTTCTATAACTCTAAAAGTTCTAAAAAATGACAATTTAAAGAACCTATACAGAAGTAATGTGCAAAAAGTTTTAGATCCATTTAACTTTGCAGTAAAAAATGTAAATCCACGTGCTACAGCCAAAGTTTTTGTTTTTGTATTGCACATAGTAACCAAGCACTCTAATCATCCTAAAACCAAAGCTTGGCACATTATTTTTATAATACAATGGATATATACAAGGGGATAATTATTTTCAGAGAAACTTCCATGATTTTTTTACATTGTTTCGATGAGCATGAACACAAGTGTTCAAGGTCGACCCTCACTTCTCCAATGCATAACTTTCCAATCACTTCTCTCTTTGAAAAACTTTTTAGGCATATGAGGCAAGTGAATATTTTTGTATTTTCATTATTTTAATTTTTTTATGTTTCATCCACAACTAAGCAAAACAAAAAGGGAAAGCAAAAGCTACTTAGTGAAGAAAGCAAACAAGCACAGACGAGAATATCAACCCCACATTATTGCTCCCCGGCAACGGCGCCTGAAAAGAGCTTGATAATCCCCAAGTGCAGGGAATCATCGTAGAAATTCCCAAAGGTGGAATTGATAAGTATGGATTGTCGAACCCATAAGGAGCTAAAGGTAAGATCAATATTCTCTCAAGTCATATCTGCCGCTGATACGACTCTACATACACCGAACGCTTGCTTCCAACTAGAAACGAGAAATAAAACTATGTTGTGGGTATGAAGAGGATAACTTTGCATGGTATCGGAGAGCTGAAATATAAAAGTTGGTGCTGTTATCATAAAGTTAGAATATATTACTAAGTATTATAAATAGCGAGTGTGGAATAATGATGGGTCGGTGTGCGGAATTATACAATGCAATTGTTAACAAGACCGGTAATCACTATTTCAATTTCACATGAGGGAGTGGCATAAGCTAGCATACTTTCTCTTCTTGGATCATATGCACTTATGATTGGAACTCTAGCAAGCATCCGCAACTACTAAAGATCGTTAGGGTAAAACCCAACCATAGCATTAAAGCATCAAGTCCCCTTTATCCCATACGCAACAACCCCCTTACTCGGGTTTAAGATTCTGTAACTCTAGCAACCCACTATAAGCGAATCATGAACATATTGCAACACCCTACAACGGGAATCCCTCACGCTTGCGCGACACGAAGGGCATATTAGGACAGCACCAAAATAAAGCATACAAGATCATCAATCAACCCAAATATAAAGGATATCTACTCAAAACATCATAGGATGGCAACAGATCAATGGATCATAATATGTGGCATAAAGCACCATGCTCAAGTAGGGATTACAGCAGGGTGAGGAAGAGTGGACCGCGTAAAAGTGATGAGGATGGTGATGTTGATGAAGAGACGATCACCGCGGCGATGATTCCCCTCCCGTTGGCACTCCCGTGCCACCGAGAGAGAGGAGGAGAGGTTCTCCCCATTGTGCTTCCTCCTCCATGGCCTCTCCCGGGATGGGGAGAGGTTCTCCCTCTGGATCTTGGCCTTCATGGCGATGAATGCACCTCCAGGATCCTTCCCCATGGCCTCCGATGATGATGGCCCCCTCTGGTAGTGAAGCACCCTTGGTAAGTGGAAAACGTTAAGGAAAAAATTATTACTACGCGCCGAAATTTATTGTCACTCGTTACTATGGAGAACAATCCTTTGAGGTTTTTTTTACTATATACTGCAAGGCAACAGCCTCACAACTCTTTATTCAAAACCCAAACAACCAAAGGTTCTCTGTACAAATGAGAAGAAAAGAAAGAAATAAAACAGAAAAAAACAAAGAGAGCTAATTCTTTGAGGGGTTTGTTCAGGGTAACTTCACCTTGACCGGAACCACAATTAGTTGCCCCTCAACATACTGCACCTACTAAAAATATTGGTTATGAAATTCCTTTAGGTATGATAGAACAATTGCCAGCTAATCCTTATGCAGGAGACGGAACTAAACATCCTTATATGCGCTTGATATATGTGGATGCAATTTGTGGATTATTTAAATTTGCAAGTTTACCCGGAGATGAAGCAAAGAAGAAGGTTTTCCCTTTATCATTGAAGGGAAAAGCATTGGCATGGTATAGCCTATGCAATGATATTGGATCTTGGAATTGGAATCGCTTGAAATTGGAATTTCACCACAAATTTAATCCTGTGCATCTTTTTTATCGTGATCAGAACAATATATATAATTTTTGGGCTCGTGAAGGAGAAAGTATCGCTCTAGCTTGGGGGAGGCTTAAGTCAATATTCATGAGCTCTTAAGAGAAATTATCATTCAGAAATTTTATCCTTGGCTTTCTCATGATGATCGATCCATGCCTGAGACTTCTTGTACTGGTCCTTTTATGAAGAAGACTATTGAATTTAGGTGGGATATCTTACAAAGAATTAAAGGCAACTCTGAAGATTCGGAACTCGACGAAGGTAAAGAGTCACGTATTGAGCTTAAGTTTGATTGTGTTAAATCTTTTATGAATATAGATGCTTTTCAAAAGTTTAGCACTAAATATGGACTTGACTCTGATATGGTAGCCTATTTTTGTGAATCATTTGCCAATCATGTTGATCTCCCTAAGGAGAGGTGGTTTAAGTATAACCCACCTATTAAAGAAGGAATTACAGAACCGGTAATAGCTAAAGATGAACCTATCATTTGTAATGTTGATCCAGTTGTTCCTACAGCTTATATTGAAAACCCACCTTTCTTTGTTAGGATAAAGGAACATGCTAAGGTTTGAACCGTGTGAATAGAAGTTATATTAGAGCACCTAAACCTGCTGAACAAATCAAAGTAGAACCTAGCATTGTTATGTTTAAAGATCTCTTGGTAGAAGTTATAGATGGGCATGTTATTTACTTCTGTAATGAAGCTGCTAGAATTGCTAAACCCAATGAGAAACATAAACATACACTACTGCAGGATGCTGCTAACGCGACACCCTTCGAAAAAATTGTGTGCGATGCAATAATCGCAAACGATGGTGTAAAAAACCCATCAAAAAGGGTGTAAAACGTTTGCGATGACGGATGAATCAAACACGGTTCAGATTTTGGTTGCATGTGCGATCCAGGGCATACGGTTTGGTTCAATAAACTATTTGTGATGAGGAAGAAGAACGGAAACGGGCAGTCAGATGAAGGCGTGTGCGATATACGGCATACAGTTCGCTCGGATTAACTGTTTGTGATGAGGCGGAACAACAGAAACGGGCAGATATATAATGGTGTGTGTGCGATTGAGGGCATCTACTTCGCAAGGATTAACTGTTTGCACTTAGGCAACAGAACAGAAACGGCAGCCTGATCAATGTGTGTGCGATTGATGGCATACACTTCACATGGATGAACTATTTGCGATTAGACACAACAAACAGAAACAGTTAGACAGATCAATGTGTGTGCACTAGATTGGCAAACATTCTAATTAAAAGAAGCATGCGCAATGGTAATAATGAGCACGCACGGTTCTTGGAACAAGACGTGTGCTAACATTTCCTATTGCGGTGCACCCTATGGTGCAAATGCGACGTACGCGGCCGAGAAAGCATGCCCACGTCACGCCGTCTGGGAATAGTGCCGCACTTAGAAATTATAGAACCGTCAATAAATTTTGAGCTTGCGTCCCTTCACATTCTAAATTGCAAACTAGTTCACACCGATCAAAACCTAAACAGTTTCCCACTTAGGAGCATATTAGTACTCGGTTATAAATACTACTACTCCAAGAATACTGCACATTCCTCCTCAACTCCTCATCCACAAAAACAAACAAGTCATTCATCATCATTCCCTTGTGTCTCCATGGCCAACGTGAGTTCTGGGTCGAGAGATTGCCACCAGGGAGAGGCGAGCTTGGAAGCGGAGCATGAGACATGTCCCACCTCACCACGAAAGTAGCCGACATGTCCCACTGCGTGGACATAGTAGTACAGAGGTCCCGCCGCGCTGCCTAAGCCGCACGGAGGTCCCTCCGCACCGTCGATTTAGCAGAGTGGTGTGGCTGCACCGCGGAAGCAGCAGAGTTGTCTGGCCGCGCCGCGGAAGCAGCAGAGATTTCCTTCCGCGCTGCGGCGGCCTGGGAAAATGTCCCACGGGCATGCGAGGACTCTTACAGGTGCATGCATGCGATCGTCCATAGCCAGATGGATCAGACCTCTGGCTGGGTGAGGTTGTAGGATGACATGAAAGCCTTGTTTGAACAAGCTACTGGCGTCATCCAGCAACTAAGGAAGAGCAATGAGAAGCTCCCGGCCGAGCGTGACCTGTTGAGGACGAAGATCGTCGAATGTGCAGAGCAGCAGGAGGAGACCACTGCCTTGTTGAAGATGACCAACATCATCGTCGAGAAACTTATGGACGAGAATGTCGTGTTGTGCAAGAAGTGCAAAAGGCTGGTGGAGGGAATCTTTCGATGCTCTCAAGCAGCATATTGGGGACAAGAAAGAGCTCATCGCTGCTCGTCGCGGAGACTAGTTCGGGTGGCCTACAACAACGCATAGAAAGTAGAGATAAGCGAGCCAGATCGTTGCCGTCCTTCTTTTTTCCCCTGGTGTATTTCAGGCATTGACGCATGTGGCTTTTTAAAATTATGTTCCTAAATATGTAAGCAATTATTGTCCACTATCATCGTCCTTATATTCATCATCAAGATCCGTGCAAAACTTTCTTTTCATATTTTCATTTTTCTCTCCTAAATCTCAGTCTAGTAAGACATAGCCATGCCGTGAAACAGGGGCTCGGGCGCCATTAATTGGGACGTTGGGAGGGAGGTGCATGGTGGATAGAGGTCAAATGGCTCTCCTCCCGATGAGCACGTGTAGGGGTCTAATTGCACGACACCTCCTAGCGAATAAAAAAGGGGCGTGTGGCGGCACATAATAGGTAAGTAGAACGCCCACGGTTTCAATAATAGTTGTGTTTCCGATTTGTAACGTGACAACACTTGTAACATGACAACACTTGTTAATTGTTAATGTGTGCGCCTCGCAAATCGGACAGAAAAACTATCACAACATGTTGATGCCATGTCATGACACCAAGCCAAGTTTCATGATTTTCAGGCATGTTTTGGATTTACAGGGATTAAAAAATGTAGTTTCTCAATCTTTCCGGCCAAGCCATAACGCCCAGATGTTTAAATTTCATTCCCATTTCTTGCATGGGACCTAGAAATTCACCCAGGACACACATGTGATTTTTCAACCAACTTTGGTGCACTGGAGCATGTGCTTGTAGTTCAAATTTGAATTATGCGCATTCAATGCCCAGAAAATCAATTAATGCATAAAAAGGCCAAACGAACCCGGAATAATTCCAAAATTTAGCACGATACTTCTACTTGGTCTAATATGCCTGTGTAAAGAAATTAAGGTGGGAGAAGCAGTGTACGTATGTCGTTTCACACATGGCGGTGACATGTTCCATCTCGGAACCACGGGCCTTCTTGAGAGAAGCTCTGGTTTGCAAGAAGCTTATACCAAAGCTTGTCCCAATTCGGCCAAAAAAATTACCGCAGCATGCACTACAAAAAAATACACTTCCGTGATGATACATGTTTGTCACAGTAGGTCGCGTTTTTTGTCATGCATGTACATCGATGACGATTTTATGAAAGAATCAAGATAGTCATACCTATGATGTCGTACAAGTGTTCCATGACATTACCAAAATTATCATCACGAAAGTGTCCACTTCCATGATGATAAATCGCGCGTCACAGAAGTTCTTTCGTCAAGGGTGACCGACACATTTGTCAGATATCGGGTTCCGGCAAAACCCTTAAGGTTCGAACACTTGGGTGCGCACGAAGATTTCCCCCTACCGAAACACGCCCTCAACCTCGCCATAATCCTTAATCTAACACGATGAACTCACAACACAAGAGACACAAGATTTATACAGGTTCGGGCCACCGTTGTGGTGTAATACCATACTCTTGTGTGGTGGTGGTGGATTGCCTCTTGGGCTGATGATGAATAGTACAAGGGAAGTTGTTCTTGTGTTGGTGTGGAGAGGTGTTCTTGTGTTGGTGTGGTTGCTCGGTGAGGAATCGATCCGTATCAGTTGCCCCTTCTACTGTGGTGGCTAGCCCTATTTATAGAGGCCCTGGTCCTCTTCCCAAATATTGGGAGGGAAGGGATCCAACAACGGCCATTTTGAAAGGGGACATCTAGTAAAAGCTATCCTGACTAAAGGTGGTCTTTGCCTGTCAGAGGCGCTGGTGGCGACGCCATCTTGGGCTCCATGGTGACCTCCGTCTTGTCGTCCTGCTGGTCTTGGTATTGTTGCACCGATATGGAAACGTTTGCCTGATGCCTCGGTACTCCGTGCTTGCGCTTGCCCCCTTAGCACCAAAGGGGAAACAAGGACACTGCGCACACTGGCGCTCGCCTGGCGCCCGCCTGGCCTTGGTCGTCATGGCTTGCATCACGGGAACCTCGCGAGGTACCCCTTGCCTTGATCTCTCCTCCTCCCTCGCGAGCCTGCCTAGTGAGACTGCCCCTGAGGAGGCCTTGTGTCGTCTGCTCCACGAGGCTTGGACCCTTGCGAGGGTCTTGAGTGTTTGCTTGATGAAGACGGGCCGTACTAGTCCTACTGGTGGAGCCATGCCGCGGGCCGCAAGCAGGCAAGTCTGGGGACCCCCGTTCCTAGAACGCCGACAGTAGCCCCGGGCCCAAGGCGCGCTCGGACTTGGCTTAGCGGCGATGCCAAAGGGCAAGTATGGAGCGCTGCGAGCCCCAACAGCATGTGGCCTTGGTCAACGTGCGGCCACTGATTGGATGTGGGCGTCTCCGCTTCCCCGCTGCCCCAATATCCGCCTGGCTAGGCAGCCACGGCGCCCTACACAGTAATTTCCTCCTTGCAGGCAGCATGCTTCCTATTGTCCCTTCTTCCTCGAGGTCCTACTTCCACCCCCAATCTGACTTGAGCTCTGCGCCCTCCATTGTCATGGCGCTGACCAGCAAGGAGAATTGGAAGAGGCCTCTGTCCTCAGCCAATCCGCCACCAACAATCGAGCCCGCCGTCGGTCGATCGCTGGTGCTCAACCTGGAGGCCATGGGCAAGGTCTGCCCCACGCTCGCTACCAGCTTCAACGAGTGGGGAAATAAGGTGGCTTGGCTAGTGTCCCGCGGCTCCATTGAGAGGACAGTCACTGAGGTTCGGTTCTTCGTCAATGCCCTATGGGCTGGCCTGGTTCCCCCTTTCTCCGCCTTCTTCAACGCAGTGCTTTCCCATTACCAGGTCCATATGATTCATCTTGATCCCCAATCCATTGCCCTTCTCGCCGTCTTCGCCTTTTTTTTGCAAATCCATGGTGGGCATTACTCCTTCCGTCGTTGTCTTGCGCCACTTCTTCTCGCTGCAACTGTTCGACCCCTCGTAGCGCTCGGGGTACGTGAGCTTCCAGGTTGTGGCAGAGATGGCCGCCCCGGGGATTTATTTTCATCTCCCACCATTCATGAGCGGGTTCCAGACACGGTGGGTGTATCTGGATGTAAGAGTGCTCAGCCCCTGCTCTCGCCTCCGTCGTTGCCCGCTGTCCCCAACACCGGCTGGGGCCACGAGAGGCTCGTGAGCCCTCGCCTTTCCTTTGTTTGGCACCGGTTGAAGAGGTTGAGAGATCTCGGTGTGACTGCGCCCCAGGTGGTAAAGGAGTTCCTCCAGTGTCGCATTGCTCCTCTCCAGCGCCATTCCAGGCTGATGTGGGCCCAGACTGGTGACCGGGATCACATGAGGCTTCGGTAGTCGGGGCTCTCGCCCGAAGCACTAAGGACGGTGCTTGAAGTCTTGACTGGCAACCCCTCGCCAGGCGATATGCCGCGAGAGGGTAGCCTCTTGTATCTCTTCTTGAACAGGGTTGAGTTCGCGGGACAGATGCCTTCCTTCGACGAATGGGGGTTGTGTCCGGTTGGCCTTGTGTGGCCTCACGAGAATCCTGTCGCCGTGGCTCCCCTCATCGCTGCCAGCACCAAGCTTGCCCCTAGAGTAGTCGCAGGGAGGCAAGCATCGCTTGAGGCTGGAGGCTCGGGTGTCGAGGCGTCGACGCCGTCTAGGTTTCCTGAGGAGCCATCCTCCGGAACCCATGAGGCTCGCCCTGGGACGGTCGTTGAGGGGGAGATGCAGTCTGCGGCTCCTGAGGCTGGAGCTCCTGAGACCTCGGCAAGCTGGCACAAGGCTGGGCCTGATTGCTCTTCCCAGCTTGGCGCTCCTGAGGTCGACCGCTTGGGCACCTCCCCAGCCGCGCGTCATGCTGGCCCTCACGTCCAACGCCTAGTCCGGTTCCGTGTGGACTTCGTCGTGCTCCGCAAGAGGAAGGAGCCTTCGAGCTGCAGTGGTGGTACCATCCGGCCGTTGAAACACAGAAAGTACATCGCCATAGATGAGTAAGTACCTTATCCTTGTGATTCCCCAATCACTGCTTTCTCTCCTAACTGTGGCTCTTCAGGGTCCCTCCTGCCAAGCCTGCGGAATCTCCCGAGAAGCAGCCTCTTCTGGCCTCGCCTTCATCGATAGCCTTGAGCGTCCCAAGCCTGCATGTTGCCCCTGGCGTGGGGTCGGCCAGAGAAGCAAGCCTGACTGCAAGGTGACTTGAGCCCGTGCCCTTGCCGCCTTTCCTTCGCAACCTTGCCTGGAACGAGGCCAGCCTACCCAGGGCTCCTCCCCTGGTCATGGACGGCAGCTGGTTGGCGTCAATCCTGGGCTCCTCTTCAAGTAGTGAGCCTGAGCCAGCGATCATGGGGGCGCCAGCCCCCAGCACCCTGCCGAGAGGGGGTGCACCGCTTTGGACCCTGTCGACGGTGCCGGTGACGGGGGACGACATCAGCGGCGTGCTCAAGCTTGCGCGTGAACGAAGCGTCATCCGCCACGAGTTCTTCCAAAAGGCGATGGACGCGATGGGCCAGCTTGGTGGAGAGCTTGCGGATGTAGACGCGCGCCTTGAAGACGAGGGCCTACGGCTGATTGAGGAGCGACGTAAGCTAAAGGTGGCCATCAACCTCGTGTGCCACCAGCGCGAGCTTGACAACGCGAAGGCTAAAGCGTCCCTTGATCGTGACTTTGTGAGAGGCCTGCTCTCGAGCTTTGGAGGAGGCCCGGGAGGCAGACCGTCATCGCGAGGTCGCAGAGATGCGCGCGTGGGAGCTCCAAGTTTGGAGCGCCTCCTTAGAGCAGCAAGTGGAGCTGCACCAAGCCACCCTTGCATCGCTGAGAGGGACGCCTATGGAGGAGGAGGAGCTCCGAAAGCATGAGGAAGCGCTGACACTGGAGGCCACCGAGCGCAGTCTTGATCTTGAGCGGTTGTAGACGAGGGAGCGCCAGGTTGCCCAAGCGGAGGACGATGTTGGTGCGCGTGAGGCCCGACTCCAGGAAGATCTTGCGAGCGGGTATGACCTGAAGCTGAAGCTGGTTGAAGCCGAGGCTGCGGGTAGGACTGCCGCCCTCAGGTCCAGGCTAACCGAAGCGGAATGGCACGCAGAGGCCACCGCGGCCGCCCTGGTCTTGGCACAGGCCGAGGTGGCCTCTGCCCGTGCCGGGCTACTTCCTCTTCAGCAGCGGGTTGTCGACACTGAGTCCACCGCGCGACAGAATAGAGAGGAAGTGCATCAACGGTAGACGCTGGAGCACGTGCACGGCCCCACGCTCAAGGACCACAGGAACAGGGCCAATGCGGCCCTGGGCAACATCTTTAATGAGAATGCCCTGCATCCCCACGTGACCAGCTATGACAGTCATCTCTGCTTCTTCACTGACGTGGTGATGCGCCTGGAGAACGGCTCCAAGAGAGCTCGCTAGCTTGTTGAGGAGAGGAGCCACAGCCTGCTTGGGCATGCATTTTCCCGCGTCTTCAGCCATCTTTAGAACACCAATCCTGACTTTGACTTTGACGCCGTCATTTCCCCGATGCCCGAGGCCATCCAGTGCGACCTGGCGCGGTGGGTGGAGGATAACGTGGATGCGCTTGTTAGGGCCTTCGCTTCCGATAATGACGGGGTGGTAGTCGCGGCGGATGGAGGCGACGTGCTCGATGGCGATGACGGTGGCGCCGGTGATGGTGATGGTGAGGCCAGCTACAGCGATAGCGGGGCTAGAGATGCGTCTGGAGGCGACTAGGAGGATGTGGTGAGTGATCTGTTAGACTGATCCCGTGTTTCTCTGCTATTTATCCTGCATACAGAAGCTCGGGCGGGGCCCCAAAGGTTGTAAGAGCATTTTGGGAGGGGATGCCCCTGATGTAAAAAGATTGTCGTTTTTATGCTTTCAGGGCCAAGCTGAATATATACTTCTATGAGCTTATGGGTTCTGCGGCGAGCTTGCCGTTGTAGTTTACCTTTAGACAGGACAGTCATGAACCAGCTCGTGAAGTCGTGAGCTCCCGAGGAACCCCTGAGGGATCTGCTGACTCGGTCGAGCGGGCCTCGCGAGAGCGAGTGCCGGCCGTAGTATGACATGCGCGCAGGGTGCATGCGCTTTGCCCAGCCCCGCCCACAAGGGGCTCACGAGGGGGAGGCAGCCGGTGCGAACTCCAAATTAAGGCAAGAACCAGAATGCAAGAAATCACTCGAACGAGAAAAGTCACCCTCCCCGCATACACAAACAAAAATTCAACTCCAACTTAAATCCGAAGCAAGGAAGCACGACTATAGAAAGGGAGTAAAAAAGCAAATGGCCGCGTCCGGCGCCTAGTCTAGTCTTCGACATCTGCTCACCAGCACGGAGGTAAGTGCATCCACTGGGTGTGGGAGGGATCCCCCGAGGCCCAAGGGCGGCACTCCGGAGACTCCGGGGCGTGTACAACCCCACTCATTATTACATGAGAGAGTCATGGGCGGCGAGATTCACAGGCACTAGGCCTTCTTCATAGGCACCGGGCCTTGCTTCATTTCGCCACCCCGCCTTGCGCCACCCTCGACTACCATTGGTGGCGACCGGAAACTAGGAGAACGCCAAAGGGGTAAAGGGGACGCCAGCGGCGCCCTCTTCGACCTCGGGTCCTCTGCTGGGGGTAGGCTTTGCAGCACCTTCCAGGCAGAGGGCCTACCTCCGAGGAACGCCTTGCTCCATGCATCGTGGGGAGGGGCCTGGCTCCCAGCCCCTCTCCTGCAGCCCCCAGTGCACTCCTCCTGGTGGAAGGGAGGGTGCTGAGCTAGAGCAGCCGCCCGCTGCTGCGACCTGACCCTCCTGTGACCCATGGTTAGCATAAGATTGCTCCTGAGGAATTAACGGTACCCGGTAACTGCTGCTGTCGGCGCGGTTGGTGAGGCTCCCTTGAGGCTCTTGGAAGGGCTCGGCTTCTAGTGTCTCTTCTTCCCAGCCTTGACTAAGGAACGAGCCAGGGTCATCTTCCATTGCGTACTCCCGCTCTACCATGCGGGCCACATAAGCCTCCGAAGCCGACGCCTCGAAGACTTTGCCGTAGTGCCCCACAATCCATGTCGCTCGGCCTAGCGCGCCGTCTTGAGGATGGTAGGACAGCGGCCCACCCGGGCCTTAGGCGGTAGCGCGCATGCCCTCATTCACCGATGGTGGCGCGGGTGCGACCCTTCGTCTGGCACCGATGGTTGAGCCGGTGTCGATGAAGCTTTGTGACGTGATTGGGGGCGCGCGGGCGTGGAGAGGTCCGTCGTGTGGTCCGGCCGAGGCCCGGGGTGCAAGCTGGAAGAAGAAAGGCGGTGCCCTTGAGGGCGCGGCATCCAGGAGCTCGGCAACGCGTTCCAGCAACGCATCCTGGCCGCTATCCATCAACCTGCATCGCAACGGCTGCTGTTGATTGATTGCCTAAACACCAGGAATATGCTGAAACGCCGACATTTTTTCGTGGCGGGTAACACTTACACATGCATGCTCTGCCAGAGCCCTCCGGAGGAAATGGTTGAACACCTCTTCTTCACTTGCCCGTTTAGTCAACAATGCTGGGACAAAGTTGGCATGCTTTGGCCAAGCTCTGGGAATAGGCTCACTCTGCTGCATGCTGGTAGAGAGAGTTGGCGGCGGCTGCTGTTTATGGACATCTTCTTACTGGCCGCGTGCAGGATCTGGAAAGAGAGAAATAGCGTACACTTCATAGGGATTCCGCACTCTTTTGGTTTGTGGTTGGCTAGGTTCAAAGATCTTTTGGCCTTGTTCGTTCACAATTGTAGGGAGGACTTGTCTCATTTCCTAGACACTTATATACAAAACTTGTAACCACTGTTTAGGTAGCACCCTAGAAAACATGACCGGGGGGCCTCACAGCCCGCTTGTAACAATGTTGTAACTGGTTCCTTGTGGGTAATACAAAGTCAGTGGGAGCCTCTCCCATTGTCATTCACTTTCAAAAGAAACCTGCATCGTAGTAGCTCCTGAGCCACAGTGAGCGCAGCTCTCATGTTTGCTTGTTCCCGTCGGGTGTGCGGCGTTGTAGCCGCGGTGTGGCTTGAGGCCCTTGCAGCTGCCCGCACCTGCTGCGGAGTAAGGCCGGGTGGTGTGTGACAGCGCCGCCCACGTACCAGAGCGGTCTGCGGCTCATGAGCCGCCTTGGGCGTGGGGTTGAGGTCTTGTTGGGCAGGCGGCGTGTCTTGGGCTGGCCAGGCCGCCCAACGGTCGGCGTTGGTCATCGGATCGCCAGACATGGATGGGACGAGGTGACAGGATGCGGATCAGCAGAAGGAAGACTTCGACACACCCCTACCTGGCGCGCCAAATGTCGGATATCAGGTTCCGGCAAAACCCTTAAGGTTCGAACACTGGGGTGCACACAAAGATTTCCCCCTACCGAAACACGCCCTCAGCCTTGCTGTAATCCCTAAGCTAACATGATGAACTCACAGCACAAGAGACACAAGATTTATACAGGTTCGGGCCACCGTTGTGGTGTAATATCCTACTCCTGTGTGGTGGTGGTGGAGTGCCTCTTGGGATGATGATGAACAGTACAAGGGAAGAACAGCCTCACGAGGAGAGCTGTTCTTGTGTTGGTGTGGTTGCTCGGGGAGGAATCGATCCGTATCAGTTGCCCCTTCTACTGTGGTCGCTAGCCGTATCTATAGAGGCCCTGGTCCTCTTCACAAATATTGAGCGGGGAGGGATCCAACAACGGCCGTTTTGAAAGGGGACAGCTAGTACAAGCTATCCTGACTAAAGGTGGTCTTCGCCTGTCAATGGCGCTGGTGGTGACTTCGTCTTGGGCTCCACGGTGACCTCCGTCCTGCTGTCCTGCTGGTCTTGGTCTTGTTGCACCGATATGGAAACCTTTGTCTGATGCCTCAATACTCCATGCCTGCCCCCTTAGCACCAAAGGGGAAACGAGGACACTACGTGCACTGGCGCCCACCTGGTGCCTGCATGGCCTTGGTAGTCATGTCTTGCGCCACGGGAACCTCGCGAGGTACCCTTGCCTTGATCTCTCCGCCTCCCTCGCGAGGCCGCCTGGTGAGACCGTCCCTGAGGAGGCCTTGTGTCGTCCGCCCCGCGAGGCTTGGCCCCTTGCGAGGGTCTTGAGTGTTTGGTTGATGAAGACGGGTCGTACTAGGACTACTGGTGGAGCCATGCCACGGGCCGCAAGAAGGAAAGTCTGGGGACCCCCGTTTTCAGAACGCCGACAACGTGGCATCCACCATAATGGAACGTCGTTAAGCTATTGGGTCGGGTGTTGGATCCGATAACCCGTTGACAGCCCGGACCAATGGGAAATTTCCATGTGTAAAATTCTTATTGGCCGGACGAAACACGTGTCAGCTCGTCAGTGGGTCAGATAGGCGCCTATGATATGTCGACACGTGCCACGGACCACCACTGGTCCATTTAGCTTATAGAGCCGGCCCGTTTAACTTGGTCAAAAGTTAATGGGCTAGGCCATGAAAAGCCTGTTAACGGTCTCTTCGCAAATAGCCCATTTATGGCCCGGTAACTCACGGCCCGTTAGGCCCTAACATAAATCGGCCCAACAACATCATATGGGCCGTCAAATATAACACCACCCCATTTCACGTTCGGCCCGTGTAGGGCCCACGACGTCTTTTGGCCCATATGAGGCCTTCATATCTTTAGGCCCTTTAGAGGCCCACTGTGACTCTAGCCGATAATGAATAGTAAATTTCTTTATACCCGTTAACGGACCGTGATTCACTTGGGCCATTTCCAGCCCGTGTTAGCTTTCAGCCTATTGACGGCCCATACGTTCTTGGGCTAACTTTCCGGCCCTCGATTACTTCCGACCCGTTACTAACTTGTTCCCCTAATGGGCCAAATTCGGCCCATGGCAAGAGTCGGCCCATTTCTGGCCTATTAACCCGTTGCACCATTTCCAGCCCCTCCTATATTCTGGCCCATTAACAACCCGTTATGCATGTGACTGAATTAAACCTTTGTTGTCCTCCGGCCTGTTAACAGCCCGTTACCATGTTGGGTCGGTACCAGTTGCGTCCGTTTAGGACCCATGTAGACCCGTTTATCCGACGGCCCGAGGCCCACCGATTCTACGATCCTGTTGGAGGGCCATTTATCGACGGCCCGTAGGAAACCCATGGATCCTACGACCTGTATATGGCCCATGGTTGTTGTGGCTACTAGCAAACTAGGGAAAAAGAAGACTAGGAAATAAATAAGGTCGAAACTAACGCTAGGCTATTTAGGCGATTGCACAGATTACATCCACCCGGCATCAAAGATCACCACCAGTGCAAATATAGGGAACACCCTACACTATACAAAAATGGCTTGCTATTTTCTTCAGCTGGTGGCTGCACGTTAAGAACAAATTTTGTATCACACCAAAACAAACTACAACTATATAACAAAAGGACAGTTGGCATAAAACTTAACAGTCTAGCAGATAAATGCACTAGCAGAAGTTTAGAAGCTCAGTTCATTTGACCTGACTGTTACGTTTTCATGTTCTATTGTCCGATGGAGCACCATAACACTCGCCTTCATTTCTCCTAGTCTCCTAAACAACATAGCAAATGTCTGATAGTCTGGTTTGAGAACCATGCATATCTTGACGATATCGAACAATGTCTCTCCTTGTTACACAAAGGGTCTCTATTAGGGAATGGACTTGTGTCTGGAGTGCAGATACAAGATTGCTGTGAGCTTGCATATCTTGTTCTTGAGGCAGTTTGGACGAGATTGCCTTAACAACCAACCCAATATTATGCAGGAACGTGCTTTTCACACTGTTAGTGGACAAGTACTGACCCACTGCAGCAAGAGATGACATTGCGGTTATAGTTTCCTCACCACCTTCAGAAGGTGGCGCTTCCACCATTGTTTTCATAGCTCGCTGAAAAGTTAAGTTTTTACATTAGTAGCACCAGAACATAAGATATTAAGGAGGTAGCAAAACCAAACAAAATAGCTTTGGTCTATATACAGAACTTATTCTGGTGAACCCTTGTAAAATATTAGTTGTATTTTATTGCAAAGTACATAATAAAACCTGGTTCCAAACGTATGACCATGTACCATCGCTAATGTATTGTCTATTTCTTCACATTGTATTGAGGGCTAAAGATAAAGAGACGAAGTTTATAATACAGGAAGCATAGTATGACATAATTCATATCACAAAACAACTAAGAACAGACAAACAGGCAATTGTAACGTTGTGTGGGAAAGTCCACCACGGAACTAGATTACAGGTCAAGATCAAAGGAACATCACTCCTCTCTTTTAAACCATGTAAGGTGCAATGATACGCTAAGACAATTGTGTATAAAATTTAAAAGAGTAATAGACATTGGCTGCAAACCATGCAGTTCAAGGCACAAGTCAGAGTAAGAAGTAGTTAAAAGGCATGAGGATTAAGGACTTACAATAGCGGCTTTGATTGGTGTAGTCACGCCCTTCTTCTTGCTGGTGTGACAGTCCTTGAAGATTTCCACAACATTTGGTTCAGGTACTTTTTTGTCCTTGCGGGCTTTCCACTGAAGTTGGAACAAGTTAATATAGATCTGATAATATGGTACAGTGAAAAGAGTGAAACATCAGCTAATTAAAAGAGCCTTGCAGTGTGCAATATAGCTACGAGATCCTATCATCTGTTGGAATTTCACTTTCGTACGGTTGGCCTTGTTCTTTGAACAGTTCACCTACAAGAAGATAGATTTGTGTGGCACATGCGTAAATAGGACTTCAACATGTGATCTGATCACACATATATCATGTAGCTGATACTTCGGATCAGACTAGTGTTTACTGAGGCCCCTCTAGTATTCATCCGATATATTTTCCACTAGGGATGTTTGGGAATGTTCACTGTTAGCCTTGCCTTCAAAGTAAGTTTTCCTCAAGTTATATTGACACTGTCGCAGAGCAGACTTGAAAATATGGGTGCGAGCTTGTCTGTTTGCATCATCTTGGCTATCGAACTTGAACCTCATCTGTTGAAAATTATGGGAGTCTCATTATCAGCAACCTAGAAAGTATGGAACAGAGCAAGACGATATTACTACTTTCCATACATAACCATACTTATAGATAAATGGTTGATGAAGGTGTTGGACTGGGTTTCGTCTTTGTCATTCCTGTACTGAATCCATGTTGGGAGGATACGTACATGACACCTAACGGCAACCGCTGCCTCTAATACTAACTTGGCTGACTTTGTAGCATCACGTGGCCTTTTTAAACCTGCCTCAAAACGGATCTCCATTCTTCCTCCTCTATATTTAGTTAACCTATCGAGCATTATCCCTTCTGTTTGTTTCCTCTTGCGCCTAGGTGCTAGTCCAACAACGAACATAGGAAGTGTTAGTGTACATCAAACTGTGAGACTACATATAAAGAAGCATGCAACTATAACTTGACTCCAGTAACTACCTTCTTGTTGTTGAAGCTCACAAGGTTCATCTGATCTTACCAACTCATCTTGTGTCAAGAGTGCTTGGGAATTAGTGTCAGGTGGCAAGGGATCTTGGGAACGTGCTGCTGGCTCAGTTGACGCACGAGTAACTCATGCAACTGGTAGTACTGTGGTAAGTGTTGCAAGAACTAGGGCTGTCTCTGCTTGTTTGGTGGAAGCTATTTGTTTCTGTTTGGATTTTTTTGCAACTCGTGTAGCATGGGATACCATGTTTGTAGAATTTTCCACATGAGTTTGAACTTCTATTGCACCATCAATATTAGCAGAATCTGCAGGATTCATCCGCTTCTCATTCCCTGCCATTCTCTGTTTCTTCCTCCTTCTCTGTGCCATGTTAAGTCAAGCCGACAATAGAAACGAATAGGAATTTAGTTCTTTAGAACAAATGGATTCATGATGCAGACGAACTGAACTTTGGTCTTAGACAACCACATGATAGGAGGATGTAATATGTATGAAAAAGAGAACGGAAGAGATAACCAGAACTATGATGTGTAAACTAAGCAGAAGACATTTCACCAAATTAGAAGAAATGCAATGGAAGGTAGACACCATATGAAAGATGCTACAAATATCGCTCTGCCAAGTTAACAGTGTCTCATCATCAATGGCATTTAAACAAATGTGAAGCAGTGCAAGAAATAAACCATATGCAAAATGCAAACGACATCACACTACCTAGTTAGAGGTCTCTCGTCATTACTGCCATTGCATATTCACAACTTATGATGTACAAACTAAGGAGAAGGCATTTCAACAAATTAGAAGCAATGAAAGCTAGACACCATATGAAAGATGAAACGAATATCACTCTACAAAGTTAAAACTGTCTCGTCATAAGTGCCATTTCAACAAATTAGTAGTACAAGCTAGAAAAGAATGCGAGATGTAACCTATATCACACTCTGAAGTCAAATGTGTCTTATGATAAGTGATTGTTGCAGTTACACAACAGTAGTAACTTGATGTAAGAACATGGTGTGATAGACAGATATTGTATGTTCTAGAAACAGGAACACATGTCTTATTCAAGTATAAAGTGTAAAGTAAGCAGATCGAATTCAACAAAATTAGAAGCAATACAAGCTAGACATCACACATAACATGCAACCACATATAACAGTGCCAAGTTAGAGGGAGCGCCGGTGATGGTGCACTAGGGGAGACATACTAATCATAAACACAGCTACGTTGAGTGTCTATGCATGTGTTCTCTTGGAAATCATCTTGGGGGGGGGGTGGAGGAGCAGAAACTGTAGAGGCCCTTCGTTTGGTAGGAGCACCTTTATCCGCTACCTTGCTAACTTCCTTCCTCTTTATTTATTTTGAATTGTCAAGTAAAACCGACAAGAAAAAGCTATAAAATTCTCTCTTCAGAACTCATTCATGCATGATACTAACAATCACTACTTTAATGTAAGGAAAACACATGATACCAGGATGGAATATGTACGAAAAACAGGACGGCATGGCATGTTCACAACTGTTTGTGTAAACTAAGCAAAAACCATTCCAACAAATAAGAAGCAATGCAAGCTAGACAGTGTCGGATATTGGGTTCTGGCAAAACCCTTATGGTTCGAACACTGGGGTGCGCACGAAGATCTCTCCCTACCGAAACACGCCCTCAGCCTCACCGCGATCCCTAAGATAGATCGATGAACAACACAAGAGATACAAGATTTATATAGGTTCGGGCCACCGTTGTGGTGTAATACCCTACTCATGTGTGTGGTGTGGTGGACGAGCGATGTGCCAGCTTGGTGGAGAGATTGCAGATGTGGACGCGCGCCTTTAAGTTGAGGGCCTGCGGCTGATAGAGGAGCGACGCAAGCTGAAGGTGGCCATCAACCTCAGGCACCACTAGCGCGAGCTTGATAATGCGAAGGCCGAGGCGTCGCTTGCGGCCTCGCGAGAGGCCTGCTCACGGGCTGTAAAGGAGGCTCGAGAAGCAGATTACTGTCACGAGATCGCAGAGAAGCGCGCGCGGGGGAAATCCAAGCCTGGAGCGCCTCCCTGGAGCAGCAAGTGGAGCTGCGTCAGGCCACCCTTGCGTCGTTGAAGGGGATGCCTGTCGAGGAGGAGGAGCTCCAGAGGTGTGAGGAAGCACTGACACTGGAGGCCGCTGAGCGCAATCTAGACCTTGAGCGGTTGGAGACAAGGGAGCGCCAGGTTACCCAGGCGAAGGACGATGTTGGCGCGCGAGGCTCGAATCCAGGAGGAGGTCGACCGCCGCGTGGAAGAGGCTTGCGCAGATCTTGTGAGCAGGTATCACTTGAAGGTGAAGATGGTTGACACCAAAGCTGCGGGCAAGACTGCCGCCCTTAGGTCCAAGCTGACTAAAGCCGAGCGGCGCGAGGAGGCCGCCGCAGCCGCCCTGGTCACGGCGCAGACTGAATCGGCCTCCAGCCATGTCGAGCTGCTTCTTCTTCAACAACAGGTTGACGACGCCAAGTCCATTGCATAGCAGAATAAAGAGGAAGTGCTTGAGCGGCAAACACTGGAGCACATGCACGGCCCCATGCTCCAGAAACTCAGGAACATGGCCAATACACAATATCTGTGATGAGAACACCCCGCATCCCCATGCTACTGAAAGTGCAACTATCAGTAGGTGCTTTTGGTAATTCATAACAACATATAGCTCATTGAGCTAATGCTATTCCAAGATAAATATTTCAGGAAAGCTCAATGAATGGCATGGCATGGATGATGAAAGTGGATCCCTCAAAATATTAAGGACAAAGGATTGGCTCAAGCTCAAAAGCTCAAGACTCTACATTTTACATTTCATTAATCCAAGATCACATTGAGTCTATAGGAAAAGACAATACTATCAAGAAGGGATGAGGTGTTGCTTAATGAGCCTCTTGCTTCAAGTGCTTAGTGATATGCTCCAAAAAGCCTCAACTACTTTCTCACATCCACATATGACCTAAACCCAAAGTCAAACTTGGCCCCACCGATTCTTTCTATCCGGCGCCACCAAGTTCAAATGTCATAGCCACTGCCACAAACCCTAGGCAAATCGGTCTTACTGATAGGGATCTCGGTCTCACCGAGATGGGATTGTAATCTCTCTGTTTCCCTTCGTAACGTTTGGTCTAACCGAAGTGAGCGATCGGTCCCACCGAGATTGCAATGTAAACTCTCTGTTTCCCTTTCGTAACATTTCGGTCTAACCAAGATGAGCGAATCGGTCCCACCGAGTTTGCCTGACCAACCCTCTATGTGTCCATTACCAAAATTGGTCTCACCGAGTTTGTGTAATCGGTCTCACCGAGATTACGTTATGCCCTAACCCTAACCATCTCGGTCTCACCGAGTTGCATGTCGGTCCCACCAAAAATCCTAACGGTCACTAGGTTTACTAAATCGGTCCGACCGAGTTTGTAGATTCGGTCCCACCGAGTTTGGTAAATTGTGTGTAACGGTTAGATTTTGTGTGGAGGCTATATATACCCCTCCACCTCCTCTTCATTCGTGGAGAGAGCCATCAGAACAAACCTACATTTCCAACTTACCATTTCTGAGAGAGAACTACCTACTCATGTGTTGAGGCCAAGATATTCCATTCCTACCATATGAATCTTGATCTCTAGCCTTCCCCAAGTTGCTTTCCACTCAAATCTTCTTTCCACCAGATCCAAATCCTATGAGAGAGAGTTGAGTGTTGGGGAGACTACCATTTGAAGCACAAGAGCAAGGAGTTCATCATCAATGCACCATTTGTTACTTCTTGGAGAGTGGTGTCTCCTAGATTGGCTAGGTGTCACTTGGGACCCTCCGACAAGATTGTGGAGTTGAACCAAGGAGTTTGTAATGGCAAGGAGATCGCCTACTTCATGAAGATCTACCGCTAGCGAGGCAAATCCTTCGTGGGTGACGGCCATGGTGGGATAGACAAGGTTGCTTCTTCGTGGACCCTTCGTGGGTGGAGCCCTCCGTGGACTCGCGCAACCGTTACCCTTCGTGGGTTGAAGTCTCCATCAACGTGGATGTACGATAGCACCACCTATCGGAACCACGACAAAAACATCCGTGTCTCCAATTGCGTTTGAATCCTCCAAACCCTTCCCTTTACATTCTTTCAAGTTGCATGCTTTAATTTGCGCTGCTCATATACTCTTTGCATGCTTGCTTGAATTGTGTGAAGATTGCTTGACTTGTCCAAGGATCGCTAAAATCTGCCAAACTCTAAAATTGGGAAAATGTTAAGTTTTTAATTGGTCAAGTAGTCTAATCACCCCCCCTCTAGACATACTTCAAGGTCCTACAAGTGGTATCAGAGCTTTGGTCTCCATTTGCTTTGATTTCCATAGATTTTGGTGGTCATAGCCTTGGTTTCACAACCTAGGAGACTATGGCGTCTAGCGAGGGAAATTATCACCGTAGAGGTCCTTACTTTGATGGTACTAATTTTACTAGTTGGAAGCATAAGATGAAAATGCATATTCTCGGACATAACCCTGCCGTTTGGGCTATTGTGTGTATTGGCTTGCAAGGTGAATTCTTTGATGGGAGAGAGCCAAACCGTGAAGCTAGCACGGAAGAATTGAAGATGCTGCAATACAACGCTCAAGCTTGTGATATCCTCTTCAATGGCTTGTGCCCTGAAGAATTCAACAAAATCAGCTGTCTTGAGAATGCAAAGGAAATTTGGGATACTTTGATTGATATGCATGAAGGTACCGACTCCGTCAAGGAATCCAAGTTGGATGTGCTCCAAAGTCAGCTTGACAAGTTCAAAATGAAGGATGGTGAAGGTGTCGCTGAAATGTACTCTAGGCTTGCTCTTATCACAAATGAGATTGCCGGCTTAGGAAGTGAAGAGATGACCGACAGATTCATCATCAAGAAGATCTTAAGAGCATTGGATGGAAAGTATGATACCGTGCGCACATTGATCCAAATGATGCCAAATTACAAAGATCTCAAGCCAACGGAAGTCATTGGAAGAATTGTTGCTCATGAGATGTCACTCAAGGATAAGGAGGAACTTCACAACAAGTCAAGTGGTGCTTACAAAGCCTCATGTGAAGCCCCCACATCATCAAGTGAGAAACAAACCTTCAATGAAGAATTGAGATTAATGGTGAAGAACTTCAACAAATTCTACAAGAGTAGAAGCAAGGAAAGAAGCTCTAAGTCAAGGTCCTATAATGACAAAAGATCTTCTAGTCGAGAGCGCAATTGCTACAATTGTGGGAGACCCGGACACTATTCCAATGAGTGTACGGCACCCTACAAAAGAAGAGAAGATTCTCCAAAAAGAAGAAGTAGAAGAGAAGAATCACCACCAAGAGAGAGAAGGAGAGATGATCGTTATGAATGAAGACCCTCACGGAGGAGCAAGGATTCGGAAAGGAAGGACAAGTCATCAAAGAGCTACACAAAACGAAGACATCAAGCTCATGTTGGTGAATGGGTATCCGGCGCGGACTCCGACAATCACTCCGAGAGAAGCTATCACTCCGACTCCGAATATAGTCAAGATGAAGGTGTTGCCGGTCTAGCACTTGTGTCAACCAACTCCTATGACATATTTGATTCACCAAATGAAGGAATTGGAAGGTCCTAAGGTAACACACCCCGAGTATGTTGATTTCAATAGTGATGAAGATGACTTTCTAGGTGATGATGATTTACTTGTTGACAACTCTAGTGAAGAATACTATGATGAAACGTCAATTAATCACGCTAATCAAGATAAAATGAATGACAATGATAAGGAGAAGATTGAGCCTCTAACTAAAGAACTAAACACTCTTAAGTTATCTCATGAAACTATCTTCGAAGATCATCGAGAACTTTGAAGGGCTCAGGAGAAGTTACGCTTTGAAAAGCTCAGTCTTGAGCAAGAGCATGAGTTCTTAAAGGCAATAAATGATGATCTCCGTAAGAAAAGTTCTTCTTACATTTCCAAGCGTTTACTCTTATCTACTTACATGCCTCAAGTCAAGTCTAGTAACAAGTACAAGAAAGATCCTTCCTCTAGTAGTAACAATAATAATGCCAAATCCAATATTGTTGCTTCTAGTAGTTCTCTTGATTCCACTAATGACTCTCTTAGCCAAGTTACACGTGAGCAAGAAAATATCTTATCGAAGGGAGTTATAGAGAAAGGTGTATACAAGAGCCTTGCCGGGAGTAAGCAATTTGAGGAAATTGTACGCAAGCAAGGAAGGCACCGGAAAAATCAAGGTGTTGGTTTTGAATGAAAGTTCAATGCCAATGGAGTTGAGTGGGAAGAAGATCAATACCCCAAGACGAAGTTTGTTCCTCAACAAGAGAAGTATGATCCTACTTCCTTCAAGGGAACACAAGCACAAGATGATCTTCCACCACAAGACCACAAGAACAAAGGCAAGGGCAAGCTTCAAGAGGAGATTGATGCATTTTAAGAAGCACCTAAGACCTTGGTCAAGTGGGTTCCCAAGACTACGTCAAGTTCTACTTCATCAAGTACAACTACAACTTCAAGGATTCCCATCAAGATGATGTGGATCCCGAAGAAGAAGAACTAGAGGGTTCTTGAGGGTGACTCTGCCAACATTCTTCACTCATATCATTATGGCAAGGACAAGTGCAATCAACTTCCATATCTTGCACTAGTTCAAGGAGTCACAAACCCTCGTGTTGGTAAGGCAAGGGACAAGGTAACCTAATGTTTTCATGGACATCATCTTGTGTGTGCATCACTCTATGTCTATGGATATTCTTGTTTGTTCCTTGCGGGACTAACCCATGTAGGTATTGAAAGTGCAACTCACTCCAAAGGATTGCTCCAAATGATCTACATCAACATTGAGAATCCACATCTTCAACACCTACATGAAGTCATCATCGACAAAACCCAAGGTTAGTTCATCCCTCTAAGGGGGGATCTCACATCTAGGGGGAGCTTAACTCTAAGAATTGAGTCAAAGCAACTCTAATGATGTGAACACATCAATGCATCATGTAAAAGTGGTAACCCCACTTGAGCTTAAACGATGAGTATGACCTATGATCAAATGTTCTCATTTGACTCCTAAGTCAATATACTCATATATAGATGACCTAGTCATCGCCAATTGTTTGATAGATGCTAGAATTTGTTGTGCATGCTTTGCCACATATTTCATTTGCCATTTTATTGTGTGAGCATGTTGGTTGCATATTTACACATTCGAGGACATCCACTTGTTGTTTTGATTGATTGGATTCTTTTTCTTTTTGCCAAGTGGATGGACAAGAATGCCTAAGAACCTTCTCTAGCTATCTATGCTTTTCTCGTCTCAAACTCTATTCATGCTACATCACAATATTTGATCAAGTCAGATTCGAACCACTTTGTGTGAGGAGCACTCGGAGTCCCCAATTCATCATGGACTTAAACTTCCAAATCTTCTTTGTGATTTTCGGTCTGACCGATTCTTCCATTTTTGTCATACCGAGATCACCAAGTAGATCTAGGATTTCCATCTCGGTGCAACCGATTTGAACTTTTCGGTCACACCGAGTTGCTATAACTGTCAACAGTTATGCATCTCGGTGCCACCGAGTCGTTCCACTCGATCACACCGACAGGTCGGGCTATATATTCACACGAGCAAAAATTTGGAAAACTTTCTCCAAGCCTGTTCACCCGCGCATAGCTCGCTCTGCCTTCTAGGTCTCCGGATCGTTGACTTTGTCGCCAGCCGCCTCCTATCGTTGGTATGGGCCACTGTCAACGGATTTCAACTCCGTTGTTGCCGCCGTAGCGATTTCATCGCCGAACTAGGGTATGAACTCGATCAAAGTGCTATCCTTGTCTGATTCTCAGCACATTGTGTTCATTATGATTCTTGCCACGATTGAAACACCTCTATCCAGTCAAAACAATCCTTAGAATAGATGCGATTTGAAAATTTAGGGTTAGGTTTCCTCAGAAACCATCTCAGACCCACCGAGTTGAAAAACTCTGTCCCACCGATTCGGCTAACGCCATTGCACTAGTAACTCTCGGTCTGACCAAGAATTGCTAATCCGTGTGACCGATTTTAGAACTTTGTGAAACCCTAGCAGTCTCGATGCCACCGAACTGTGACTGGGTCTGACCGAGTTCACTAGGTTAGGTTCCAAAACTGCTTTGGTATCACCGAGTTTGAAAATCGATTGATCCGAAATGCTTTCTGTGGAAAACTAAAACTAAGTTTTTGAATCATTCTTTTGCAAAAATCTCTGCATTTTGTGATGCTCATCCACTCTATCTCATCTATAACTATTCACAGGGTCAGCAGTCAGTGTTTGCAGCATGTCAGACCAAAGTGATAGTCAGAACAGGGAAGAAGAGCAGATTCACATGAGTGAGGGCACTGGTCCCCCTAGCACTTCAGATGATGGCAGCAGGAGCACCCCAAGCAATCTGCCTAAGGCTGCCACCAGGACAAGGAAGAAAAGAACCTCAGAATCTGAGGATGAGGACTATGTGGCTGCTGAAGATGAGGCTACTTCCAAGAAGGTAGTGCTCAAAAAAGAGTATGACTCAGCAAAGAACACAAAGCCTGGACTTAATAGGAAGGTCCCTGCCAAGAGGACACCTATGCTGAAGGTCAGAGGATCAACACAAGTACCTGAAAAGCCTGATCCCAAAGAGGCACCTGCAAGAAGGATTCACACCTCCAATCCCAGGAAGGTTCCCACTGGAGAAACCATGAAGTTTACTATTGAGTCAGAAGATGAAGCTGTTAGTCAAGATAAAAAGAAGAAGAGAGTCAGAACCACCACTGCCAAAGTTCTTGGCAATCCCTCTGTGAGGAGAGACTCTGATGAGGAAGAGGAAGAAGAGGTTGGTGCGCCAGCACCCAAGGCACAAAAGCTGATGGGTGATGCTATTAAGTCAGGGGCTGCATCATCAAAGCCCAAAGAAGCAGCCAAAGCTGCCCCCAAGCCCAAGAATGCACCAAAGAGGAATACCAGGAGTATACCAGCTCCTGAGAAGAACAAGGCCCCAGTGCCTGAAGTTGCTGCTGAGGAAGATGATGAAGGACAAGTCCTGAGGAAGCTGAATCCCAAGATTCCAGACCACAATGATGCTCATCCTGTGGCTAAGAACATGAAGCTAAGAAAGGATGCAGGACTTAGACAGTGGAGGTTGTCTGATCCCTATGCTACGAGGAGAAGGACTGCTGTTGATTATAGGTTCCACCCAAAGGAACAACAAGATTTCTATGAGACAGTGCTGTTGGACAAGAAGCCTATAGTGTGTGATATGAGGTGGGTCGACTGGACCTACATGAAGGAGAATGAAGAACACTATCCTGGAGTGCAAGACAATTTCATTTCATGTGGAGTTGCAGACTTTGTTGGGAAGAAGCTCACAAAGTGGAATGATGAGCTCATTATGCAATTCTACTCCACAGCACATTTCCATCCAGATGGCAGGATAGTTTGGATGTCTGAAGGTACAAGGTACCAATCAACCATTGAGGAATGGGCAAATCTGATCAATGCACCCAAGGAGCAGGAAGATGACTTGGTTGTCTATGCCAAGAAGAAGATGGATCACAATACCATGGCTCATATGTACAAGGAGATCCCAGATGCTGTAGTTGAGACACATAAGTTTGGGTCAGTTCATTTTCTTCTGTCAGGGCTGCCAACGATTAATTGGATCCTAAAGAATACTCTATTGCCCAAGTCAGGTGACCACAACATGATAAGAGGCCATGCTATAAACTTGCTACAGTTGTTTGATGTGCCACAAAAATTCAAGGTCACGAGCCTCATGGTTGAGACTATCAAGAGGACAGCAGCAGATCAAAAGAGAAGTTGTGGATATGCCCCACAAATTCAGGAGTTGATTAACTCAAAGATGGGCACAGGCACATACTTGCTGGACAAGGAACATTTTGCTATCTATCTAGAATTTGAGGACAATCAAGTTGTGATGAATGAGAATGAACCATCATCAGTACAAGCTCAAGAGAAGAAGGAGAAAGCAAAGAAAGAGAAGGCTGCCAAGATGCCAACTCAAGAGGAGGCATCTGAGTACTTTCTGAAGAACAAGCAGGAGCAGCTTGGTTACTTGATAGCATCAACTTTGAGGATTGAGAAGGGGTTGGCCACCCTAACTCAAAACCAGGAGAGCCTGGAAAGAATCAAGGAACAAAAATTCTATGATTTAGATGTCAAAGTAACTGAGATTTAGTCAGTTGTGGAGCAGCTACAGTATGACATGCAGGAGAGGAAGGGCAAGACAACCACAGATGCATTTGCCAGAGTGCCTAGAGCTCTGAGATCAGCTGCAGTGCTATTGACAGACACCAGAGCCACTTCATCTACACCAGCTACAGCTCCTACAACTCCAGTGTAACCAGCTCTAGCACCTACACCTCCAGCTCCATCCACATCAACTGAAGCCTTCGTCCAAGGAGCCATCTCTACACCACCACCTGAAGATCAAGCCTGAGAGTCGATCTAGTACTATGCATTTTTTATGAACTTTTTGGTAACTTGTTGCCAAAAGGGGAGATAAATGTATAGATCATAGGCTTCGAGAGAGAGTGTGTTGCTTTTTGTTCTCTCTTGCTTTGGTGGTTAAACTTTGTTTGCTTTTGATTGCTTGAGATACTATGCTATTATCTATGAGACATTGATGATCATGTGTTTGATCATAAGCTACACTTATGCTTGTTAGATGATATTATCTTACTTATCTTTATATGATCATTAACTTTGCTTGGTGATGAGTGCATGTATTCAATCTTTATTATTTTTAGCGCTCCACCAAGATGTATGTGACATGGAAGAGTAACCCATGAGCCTAATTCCTTGTGCATTTGCAGTCCAAAGCAAATCTTAAACTATGCACAAATTTAGGGGGAGCTCTTGCTTATCTCATACTTCTCAAAGCGATGATGTTTTTCAATCTTATTATCATTTGTCGAAGCTTTGATCTATATGTTGTTATCAATTACCAAAAAGGGGGAGATTGAAAGTGCAACGATCCCTAGGTGGTTTTGGTAATTCATAACAACATATAGCTCATTGATCTAATGCTATTCCAAGACAAATATTCATGAAAGCTCAATGGATGGCATGGCATGGATGATGAAAGTGGATCCCTCAGGTTGCGGTGGACGACGATGTCGGGGTATCCGCTCTGGCGTGATGGAGGGAGGGCGGCGGTTGATGGGTGGGATGGGGTGGCGGACGGAGGACGCCGGGGTTTCGCGGCTGGTTGAGAGGTACTTTTTGCACCCACGGAGTGCGAATGGGGAATCAGACGGGTGGGTGGGGGGGGAGGGGGGAGAACCATGTTTCGGTCTGGGACACGCTTGTTTTTGGTTTTTTTGAATAGAAGATCGGACGTGCTTGTTTGAAATTTGGGGAAAGTACAAACTTTGCCCCCCTCTTAAATATAGGACCTACTGCGGGTCGGGGGTAGGATGGTAATCAGAGGTGTCCCAAATAGTGGGCGGGAGCGATTTCGGCCGCACGCATGTGTGCTTAGGCGGCCATTGTGTATGAATGTTTTTCGGAGGCGATTGCGTGGCGTCTAGATGAAGCTACAAACCTACCCCGGTTTATACCTTTGGATGTCGGGTCGGTAGGTTTGACGGGTCGGAGTTATTAGAAAAGTAATTTCCTTGTACTACCAAACATTGGTCTCACGCGGTTTCGGGCGAGTAGAGGCTCTTTTGGCGCTTCGTTCGAAATTTTGAAACACAAGCATTCACGTTTAGAGTACTCTGGAACTATGAGGATTGACCTAAATAGACAACGTTATATTTTACCTTGTATGTTTGAAGACCTCATTAAATTATCCGCTTCTTTTTAAAATTTTGACACTTGAAAATCCTATAACTACGATTATTTTGGAATGGAGGAGCTAAATTTGAATCTATTTTGTACACAACTACATATGCTATTATGTACAAAATCAGAGCAAACATTGGTGCCCCCATAATTTAGGTATGATTTACAAATGCCATGATATATTTTTAATTAAATGAATGGACTTCATGTTGAATTTGATTTTTTTAAACCACCTTAAGTTGAATTCAAATGTATGCTAGTTCATAGGTAGCTATTTATATTGTTCATTGTGTAACTTTCATATGTATAATGTGCTTTACACACACAACATGAACTATACTCATGTTTATATTCGATTGCTAAAGCGATGCATTGTCTGGAGTTCAAAATACTAACTATGTGGATCAATTGTGTTGAATAATAACATAGACATGCTCAAATTCGATAGAATCTAGATGTCTGATGGATCAATGACCGTTCCTTACGCGACTTGCAAATATCATGATCCCATACTAATATTTGGATACAATTTATATCTTTAATCAATGTGTACACCGGTCTTTTACGTGTAGTTTCACTCTCCGTCGGTGGTCTCTCGCGCATGCTCACACACTCTCTCTCCCGAGGTGTCTTTCTCACACACATGCTCTCGATATAACCCTCACTCCCTCTCGTAACTATTTACGACTGTTTTCACTAACCTTTATCACAAGCACTCTTCCTCTCGCAAGCATACACACGCACAATCCCCATCGAGCCTTTCTATATATAGACCTGCCTACGTGTCTCCTGTACGCACATTATCTTTAGGCCTGTCTCTCACGCATTGTCTCACACCTCTCTTCCCAATCGATGAGTATGCTTCTAGCAGAGCATTCTGTAGGATGCCCCTTAAAGTTAGGTTAGATGAATAGTAATATCAGAGATAGAGTGGTTACCTTAGTCCGAGAACCTAGGGTTACAAATCCTAGCCGTCTATGTGAGTGGACACGGAGTACTTCACAATTCTGCTATCTCTGTCTTGTACGACTAGTCATGCATGGGTCTCCCTAAATGCGTCACGGGCCGACCAATGTGGCAAAGGACGGAACCGAACGAAGGGCCTCACCTCGACCCATCGGACCTCACGCGGTGACACATCCTCTTCCCCCACCTCTCGTTATCTTCTCACACCCACACATACAAACAGAAATACCACACACGAAATAAAATATTCTCCTGGTGCCTCCCCCCTCCCCCCCTTGCATATACACACTCAAGGGAATCTCTCGCTGTGACATCATATTCATCTCTCTCTCTAGACCACTCTCATTTCTCGTGCTATGTCCATCCCCCCCCCCCGTGGGCCCCTCTATCCATGCCTCTCTCGAATACGTAATACACACACATACCTCTCTAGGCCATGTCAAATGCATCAACTACACATTCACACATGTTACATCACGTACCCCATTGATTTAAAAAGCCATCTCATCATGTTTATTTCGCATACAACATTCCTTTTGAATAAAGTGCGGCCAAAAAATTATTTTAGAATTTCTACATATATACAACAATACAAAGTTATATGGAGGAGTACGAATGCTACTTTGCATTGCATGGTGCCCACAATGATATTTATTCTGCACTGTGAATTTGTATATTTTTATACTATATACAAAGTTAGTCATAATAAAGAGAAACACAGAGCATCTCTCTCTCCATCGCATACCCCCCCCCCTCTACGCCCCTTTCACGTATGCACACAAACTATCTCTAGGTCCTCTAGAAGTAAGCCCCCAGCACATTCACACATGTTTCATCTTTCTCTCGCGATATATACAATGACGATCATTGTATTTGAAGCAAAAGCACGATACGTACATTGGACATCAGAATCCACTCATTACTGTCACCATTTACGTTTTGTGGTTATTATACAGTCAGGGGCTCACCGTACAACTCTGTATTTGCTCAAGACATGACTAGTTGACCAGTTGAACGCTCCACATGGAACCTCTAGTGTTGCATCACATTATCTCACTACCATCGGGCCCACCTGTCGGCTTGTATCTACTCTACATCTACACTCTTATAAAATACACTATTATAAAAAACAGGGTTGGTGATGATGGTGTGCCTGCCATCCTACAATACAGGTCGTCCGATTTATATCTGACGGATAGGAAAGAAACTATGGCAATTTAGCAAAACAGTACGCACACACCTCTCCACATTTGCAAATAAGGCCTTCCCTCCTTCTTCTTTTCTCTCACAAGATAAACTAGTCATACAAATGCAACTTGATGTTACGTGCAATGCACAGGCATCTTTCTAGTAGGTATGAAAACAAACGACAAAAAAATAATGGACGGTGGTTTGAAGTCATGACCGCGGGAACAACGGACAAGGTGGCCTTGTATTGGCATGTTGAGCCGTCTGTTTTAACACACAGGAGCTGGTGTGGTGATTATACACACATGCACGCATGCACACAAACTGCATGCACGCAACACTCACATGAACACATGCACCCATGCACGCACGCAACACTCACACATACACACACAGCCACGCACGCATGCATGCACACACCAGTACACCACACGACCAACACACACTCTCACGCTCAAGTGCTCAACCTACACGTGCACGCACACACATCAAGCCCTGACAGACACATACACAACCAGGTGATTCCTGCGCACGGGTTGGACTCTTGTCGCGCCTGCGTACATTTGTGTTTATCTGACCTTTTCCCTCTGCGAACTGACAATTGGGACCCACAAGGAACATGGTCTATTTAACTAGTCAACATGGCGCCACACAGACTATTTAGCCGGTCAACAGAGTGCAATCCGATGCTAAACTATGAGCAAGTGACCGTATAATCACCGCAAAACGTATATAGTGACTGTAATAAGCTTATTCTGAAGTTCGGTGACCATATTACGCTTTTCTCTCTGTAGGCCCTCCAAAACTACATCTCTACACGTTCTCACATGTTACATCTAACAACTATGCAATAGAGCACTACTACTACACTCTAACACAATAAATCATATGTGTTTTTAGTTTTACTACATATCATATTGTTACTTAATTATTCTATTTGCATACATTAAAATTGCCTTTGAAATGTATGGCTAGTATCATCTACTGCGCGGGAAGAATCCCGCCCTTTCCTGTTTAATCGGGTTTGTATCAATCGATCGTGCGAAACAACAAAACTATAGTACTATACAGTACAAGTGACAGTTCACTGGGCCATCGTCTTGTGTACGCCTCCATAGTAAGAGTGGAGCGCTCGCTTTCATAAATCTTCCAGTCCCTTTCTCCGACATGTGGGACATCAAGCTACCGGGTCCACGTCCCATACCGGAATACGGTGCACTACAGCCGGGGTGAAGCACCCCATGCATGGCGCCAGCATAGTAATGAGCAATGAGGCGTCAAATCACAAAGTTGCACCTTTCCCGCAGTTAAGTTGGAGGGACGAATTAATAATGCTAAAAAAATAAGTTGGAGGGACGAAGCAACCATCATTTCACTCATTGCTGCTGAATCCTCTTCTCCCTCATCTTCTTCAAGTAAACCACGTGTTGCTTCTGCCGTTGTTCTACCTCATGTGGGACGCGGATTGGCTTGGTAAAGCACTGACACGTGGGACCGCATGTTAGCAAACTGCCAGGACAATTTCCTCTAAAAATAAGAAACGTCCTTCTCCATCCGCGCGGGAAAATCACCTCCTTTTTACTAATCTTGATTCTATAATTTTTTAGATCAATATAATTGAGATTTGTATAGATAGCACACAGGAGCAAAACCAAGTGGTACGGTTAAGGACATCCATAATGTGTAGCCAAATGTGAAAGTAGCTTTTGCCATCGTGGGAACCATTGTGGACGGTGTTGCCAAAGCCAAAAAGATTGAACCGTAGCTCCCTGATTGATTGATTGATTGAAGGAATAGAACAATGGAACGTCCCTCCACATTCTCCCGTGCTTGGACGCATGTACAATATAGAGCATAGAGTCTACTCCCCCGTCCCTTCTATCACAAATCACAAAGCAGTGAAGCATCAAATCACAAAAGCACGGACGAAGCAACCATCATTTCACTCTTCACTGACTCTGCTTCTCCATCGTCTTCTTCGAGAAACCATCTCACCGCACTAAGATGGACGGACGACGTTATTGTGTACTAGTAGTACTAGTACATTTATGTGTCCTTTTGTTCAACGGACTTCCTGGATGCAAATAAGGCGGTTGTCTCGGCTTGCAGGAGGCACTTGCGAATAACTTACCGTGGTCTCCCTCAAATGTGTTCTCTGTCGAACGCACTTCGCCAAACCACAACATTCGAGATATCGTCGATGTCACCGCAATGGGGAAGGAAGTCAAATATAGTTACTACCTCCATTTTTTTGTACACAAGGCCAGTATATCAAAATTACAATTTGCAAAAGGCCACTAACACTAATCGAGGCACCATTGATGGGGTTTGCCTCATACTAGCAACAAAGGACATTAATATCCCTTGCATGCATGCGGAAGTGAGAAGGTTGGTTTGCATGGCGCTGCATTAATCAAGCGATGAGGAGTGATATGGTTAGCTCTTTGGTATTTGGAGAAAAATGTGCATTAATTGACACGTGAAATGAGGATTTGTATCGATTAATCCCGCAAAGGAAAACCCCGCCTTTCTTTTTTAACACTAGTACTCCTAGTACATACATACTTATCCTGTTTGGGTCTAGGCCTTGCATTGCCATACTTCTCCACACATTTCTTCCAAGCTTGCCTAAAGTTTTCAAAATGAAAAGGAGGTACACTTGCGCACCACTGTCGTGGTCGCACCGCACACTCACACAGTCACTCCTGCACGTCGCAAACCCAACCAAGGCAACGCACCCTCACTGACACGTCTTGTCACATGTGAAAAAACCAAATTCAGCCATCCTACCGCTGACACATAATTTTTGTTCCTAGAGTATGTTTATCCAACCGCATGTTGGGGAGTATCTGTCCGGCCCGTGCGATGGTCTGTTGGGGAAGAATAAGTGGTGAGGAAGAAGGGTTAGGAGACGTAAGATATTCATCCAACCACCTGAAATGGTAGACTAACTCAAGTCAGGTGACTTGCATAACAATATATGTTTTTACACAGCAAAAGATCCATCAAAACAACAACATAAAGAAAAACTATCACTGCTCGCGAAACGAGGCGGCCTCGTCGTCTTTGGCTGTCGACGCGAACCAGCCTTAGCTACCGATGTGTGTCTCCGCACCGTGGTTATCCTCGGCCTCCAGCTACTCGTTCATGCAGAGTGTGCGAGCGCTCTGCACGGACCAGAGCACATCTCGGTTCAAGTCGAGGACATCCGGTGCCGCCTGCAGGAGGGCCTCGATGGCAGCGGCATCCGCGCGCTCTGCGTCGAGTCGAGCCTCTCCCGCCCGGTTCAAGTCCAGGACGTCCAGTTCTGCCTGCAGGAGGGCGTCGATGAGAGCGGCATCCGCGCAGTTCCGCCTGCAGGAGAGCCTCAATGGCAGCGGCATGCACGCGCTTCGTCGAGTTGAGCCTCTGCCTCCCGGTCCTGCTTTTGTATCGCCATGTTGAACCGATGGTCCGCCTGCACCATGGGGGACTCGGACGCCGGCACGAAGTCGACATCCATCGTCTCATACCCATCGGGGGCCTCCTCCATGAACATTGGATCGGCTTCCTCCTCCTCGTAGCTTGGCTCCAAAGAACTCGGGAATTGGCCCGCCGCAAAGCGAGCTTGGGAACGGTGGTATGTGGTGCCGACCGCCGCCATGATTTCTGCGCGGCGCTCCGTCGTCAACATCTTGTAGTAAGTGATCTTGCGGCGCACCATGGCTTTCCAGCGAACTAGGGGATGCTTGATGTAGGCTAGGGGATCGAAAGGTGGGGGAATGGAGTGGAGATTAGGTGTGGTTTTAGGGCAGTGGCTGGCGTAGGTTGAGCAGCGAAGGTTCTGGTGTGAATAGTGCTTCCGGTGATGACCGGTCAATCGGTTTTGACTGTACATCGCTCTTGTCACGTTCGCGCAGCCAGGCACACTAGACCCTCCACATCGCTCACCGAATGGAACACGCTTCATCTTGCATTTTCGCTCGCTTGTGGGACCGCAGTTGAGAGCAAACCGACGTCCCTCCCCTCCCTCGCCCCCGTCATTTATGCTACCACTCCCCTTGGTTTTATGCGGAGTAAATAAAAACAAAGGGAATATACTATGGATGAGGATCCCCTGACGTGGCCGAACCCATTGAGTAACTGACATGCGGGGCCTAGCAAGCATGGGTTCGCCAGTAAGTGATCGAAAGGGAGGGTAAGGCAATGATACCTACGTCAGAGGATCCACTTCCACTACTACTCCCTCCTTCCATTTACTATACAGGGCCTAATGCATTTTTCGAGGCTAACTTTGAGCAAATATTAGAGTAATAATATATGACATGCAAATTACACAAAGCATACGGTCAAATTCGTATGTGAAAGGAGCTTCCAATGATATGATTTTCACATTGTACATCTCATGTACTATTAATCTTGTCAATAGTCAAATGCGGTTTTGAAAACCGCATTAGAGCATGGTTAATAATATAGCCAGTCGATCGCTGTAAGAGATTGCCATGTCATCTATATAGCCATCATCTATTATATGCACTCATATAGTAGTGTGGGCTATAAGGTTGGCTATTTCCCGCAAAAAAAATTATAAGGTTGGCTATTGTATTAGTACTTTCTTCCATCTCCTCTCTATCTCTTTCTTCATATTTTTTGTATTTAACTAGGAATGCGTATATAGCTAGGCCCTATATAAATGGAAGGAGGGAGTACTACTATGAGCACTACATACTCTAGTACAGACGTTGTCAGTACTCCACTAGTACTATTGGCCATGGAGCTTCGAAAAAGTTACTATTGGACTGGCTATACGTGGCGAAATCCTAGTAGGAAGAGCATGCATGAGAACAAGCACATTCATGTGGTTGAAAACAAATTGGAAACCATCTCGAGTACAAATCTATGAAGACATACGAATCTAACAATATTGATAGGGCGTTGTTGAATGTTGATACCTTTTTTGATCAAAGTAGAGATACTTTGACTACACATAGAACTAATATGTAAACTAGAAAGGATAGGAGGGAGTATATTGAACGTTCAAAAATGAAAGAACATTCAATACCCTTTATATATGATTTGCGGATGCTATGATCACTGGTTCAAAATTTTGCATCCGCCTTAGGTATCACGTGCCCCCACTCGTTCTCTCTCGATTTCATCTCGGGGTCCGGAGATCGATTGAAAGAGGACTAGGGTGGGTACAATACATTCATTTCGCTTATGAACATACAATATACTCCCTCTGATCCCCACAGACCCCCCCCCCCCCGTGGGTCATTTCTATGCGAATGATACATGGAGGAATGTTCAAATGAGGCATGCGGGAGGATGGACTCGACCGGAGGGCGACCTGGTCGATGGAGAAGAGGGTGGGAGAGGAATGAGAAATGAGCAAACGCCACATTATTATACTTGAACAGATCAAATAAACAATAAGTTGTCTCGCTTGGCCTACATAGTGAAAGGCCTAATGCGCAACGCGGAGCACTGATGCTCGAATATGGCCGGGAAAACAGGGAAACCGACATGTGGGGCACACCCGTCGGGACAATGTAGCGCAGACTAGTCCAATGGATGAGCTGGCCCACGACCTCCTCGCCACCAACGACCGTTCATGTGGGTCGTGGGGGCCAACAACGTGGCGCAGCTCCAGCATCACCTCTGGGCACGACGACCGCAGTGAGCGACACACTCATCATCGCTAGACACGGTCGGTTTCAGTGTGCCGAGGGTGGCGTTAGTGTTGTGGAATGACCAACATTATGTTTGGTTTGTGCCCAAGGTTGCCCCATCAAAGCATTGGGTAGCCAAAATTTTGGTCGAGGTTTTGGTTGCCAATGATTTGGCCGACATTGGCAAGAAAAATGAACTAGAGTTGGCTAGAGTTCATTGGCATGCCAAATAAATGGCAACCATCCAAACAAAGACCAATCTTTGGGTCATGACCAAAATTTTGGTAAGGTGCACTTTGGCCACAATCCAAACACACCCCAACACCCGGCTCGTCGAGGATGCACAGGGCACCGCGACGCATCCGGAGAGTGGTGTAGCACGGCCAACTGCATCCTCAGGACCTAAGACCATGCCGGGTCGTCTTGCTTTTTCAATGACATGCGGGGATCGCATGTGAGCAAAGGGCATCTCCAACGTTGCCATGACCACAACTGACTACCCTGGCACACCAAAAACCCTCATCCCTCGCACCATTGCATGGTGCGTTCCCAATCCGTGCCAGCTACCCGCATTCATGCCATCCATTCATATGCCATCGTTAAGAGGTCGGTTCCCGAGGAACCAACTCCGGCAACATAATGACGCACCCGGACGCTTGGCCTCACTGGAATGCGCTACTTAAAGCGGCAACGCCCAGCTAACCTCCACACCATAGCGCATCGTCCTCCTACCTAGCACGACATCTGCCATGATTGCAAGCGCGTATGCTCTACGGGAGAGCTTGTCGTCGGGGATGAAACTTGAGGTCGCCGCCCTCGCTCAAGTCGCCTCTCGCGACGCAATAGCGGCGTATCCGGACGTGGACACGACCGCACAAGCGGTGGCCACGCTGGCGGCCGACGACGGGAGCACCGTTAGCCACGCATCCTACTTGCCGCCGTCCAACATCCGGCACCGCCGAGGTCGGGGACTCCTCCGAGTATGAGTAGGGCATGGGAGGTGGCACGGCATGGTGTGCCAACTGGCCGGTCCGTATCCCGTGTTCTACTCTTCTTCGTCGGAGACTGCACCTTCACTTCACAGGTCTTGAACCCCGTCCCCATACATAAAGATCGCAGATGGAGGACGTCGGTTGCCACCGTAGAATAGGTTTAGGGTTCGGTTTCTTTTATTTTTTGGTCCTATAAAAGTTCGAAATGTAATGAAAATCTGTCGTGTTTGCATTAATCTCGGCCGGTGTATATGAACTTTCACAATAATTTAAAACCGTAATGTGGCTGGCCAACTCGCATGGAGGAGACTCCCTCGATTGGAGATTCGTTGGCCATTGTATCATGGTCAATCTGGTCTTTGACTTCGTTTGGGCCATCAGATGCTCGCTGCTCTCGCTGGTTGTTATGACTGTGTGGTAAGGTTGCATTGCCAATGACCGGTGGGCTCGTGTTCTGTGCCTGTTAGGAGTACTAGCAAGATGCCCGTGCGTTGCATGGAAGATCAAGATCTTGTGGGATAAAAGGATGAACGAGGGAAGGCCTTATCTGCAAATTTGGAGAGGAGTGTGGGTAAATTGTCTTAGTTTCCTTCCTATCCATTAGATATAGATCGGACGGCCTATATTGCACGATGACAGGCACACCATCATCACAAATTCTGCTTTTCATTGAACCGAGACAAAGCTAACATGCAAAGTAAAATAAACACATAGGCTTTATACATACACAATTTATCTTAAGCACTCCAATAGTACGTCCACTACACGTTCACGCATTTCACACCTTTCTACATCTACGGAAACCTACGAAAGCGTTAACGTAAATTGCCTCTCCCTCTCCTCCCCTAATTTTCATGGTGGTGGGCCCCTCCCTCCCCCCACTCTACAATCAACAGCTCACATGTTTCACATTACGTTAATTATGTAACTAGGATTACGTAGGTGTAGCATTCCTCGTCCTAAAAACCAAACTAAGGCAACCTCCCAACATATCACGCGGGAAAAGACTCGACCGCACCGTTTTAGTCGGGATTACCGGATTACTAGTAGTAGTATCGATGGATCGCGCGAAGCAACAAGTTTTTTTTGAGGGGGCCAAGCACCTAGTTTAAAAAGAAAAAAGGTGGTACACTCACAGCACTCTTGTCGTGTCGGCGTTCTGGGAACGGGGGGCCCTAGACTTGCCTGCCTGCGGCCTGTGGCGTGGCTCAAGTGGTGGCCCAATACGGCCCATCTTCATCAGCACAAGACTTAAGACCCTCGCGAGGGGCCAAGCCTCCCAGGGTGGACGACACAAGGCTTCCTCAGGAACGGCCTCCCCAGGCAGGCTCGCGAGGAGTCAGAGAGATCAAGGCAGGGTACCTCACGAGGTGCTCGTGATGCAAGCCATGACGATCGAGACGAGGCGGGCGCCAGGCGGGCGCCAGCCTGTGCAGTGTCCTTGTTTCCTCTTTTGGTGCAAAGGGGGCAAGCACAGATGTGGAGTACCAAGGCATCTGGCCAAGGTTGCCATCTCAGTGCAACGAGACCAAGACCAGCGGAGCGGCAGGATGGAGGTCAGCTTGGAGCCCAAGATGGCGTCATCACAAGTGCTTTTGGCAGCCAAAGACCAACTTCAGTCACGATAACTTGTACTATATGTTCCCCTTCAAAATGGCCATTGTTAGCCACCACAGAGTAAGGAGATCGGATCGAGTGCTCATTAGAGAGAGAGAGAGGCGATCGAACTCACCCAAGCAGTTCATCACACCAGCTCAAGAACACCTCTCGCGAGGTTGTTCTCCCTTTGTACTGTTCATCATTAGCCCCTGAGGAAATCCACCACCCCACACACTGGAGTAGGGTATTACACCACAACGGTGGCCCAAACCAGTATAAATCTCGTGTCCCTTGTGTTGTTGATCGTGTTCGGCCTAGATCTCACGAGGCGATCGGACGTAGATCGGTAGGGGAGAGATCTTCGAGCGCACCCTACAGTTCAAACCTTGAGGGTCTACCAGAACCCAACATCCGACATTTGGCGCGCCAGGTGGGGGTGCATTGGAGCTCTCCTTTCCGTCGACCCGTTCCCCATCGGCACCACGCTCTGCCTTCATGGCGGCCAACGCACTGCCCGCTCCGACTGTTGATGCCGGTGCGGAAACCAGGGGGCTCCGAGCCCTGGCCCCCGCCTTGCGATGGGTGCAGTGGCTGAACAAGTTCAAGCCAGACATGCCACCGCGCTACGATGGTGCGGTCGACCCGCTGGCCTTCTTGCTAGCATATGAAGAAGCTGTCCTCAAGGCCGGAGGCGACGACAAGGTCATGGCGAACTGGCTGCCCATGGCCCTCTCCGGCGTCCCTCGCATGTGGCTGCTCCACCTGCCAGCGGCTTCTGTGGCCTCCTGGGAGGAGTTGCGCAACCTCTTCCTTGCCCGTCATGTTGCGCCGGCACCCCCAGTCATTGCGGCTATACTGGGCAGATCGCAGGCACCACATTCAAGCCGCCACGTCAAGCCGTTCGTCCACCAGACTAGTACCGTCCTCATGCGCCGAGAAACCCCCCCGGGCTGGGTGGCATCCAAGGTTGATTTGACCTTTAGCTCGGATGATCACCCCTCCAAGACCGCCTGTTCGGGCGCGCTCCCGATGCTATGCACCCCCACCATCTGCCAAGTGGCCGTCACTAGGACCCTCATCGATGGTGGTGCCGTCCTCAACATGCTCTCGGTGGAGGCCTTCAGCCCTCCTCCACGTACTGCTAGGGCGGCTTCAACCCAGCAGGCCCTTTTCGGGCGTCAGAGGCGGTTCCACCGGCTCCCTTGGGCAGATCCGCCTCCCGGTGACCTTCGGCACGCACGACAACTTCCGCACAGAGCTGATCGACTTCAACATCGCACCCGTCAGCCTCCCGTACAACGCCATCCTCGGCTACCCAACCTTGGCCCAGTTTGTGGCAGCGACTCACCTGGCGTACAACCTCATGAAGATGCCCGGGAGCAGCGGCGTCCTTACCATGTCCGGAGACACAAGGGATGCGCTGCAGACACTCAAGCTTGCTTTCAAGATGGCTGCGGTGGCGCAGCCCGCCAGCATAGATGCCCTTGAGCCCAAGGGGGCTGCGCCGTCTAACAAGAAGCAGCTATTCACCCAAGACAAGGCGGAGACCAAGCAGGTACCGGTCGACGAGGATGGATCCACTGGCGCCACCTTCACCATAGGCGCCAACCTCGAACCTGAGCAGGAGGAGGCCTTGGTGAAGTTCCTTTGCGTAAACAAGAAGGTGTTTGCATGGGAACCTGATCAGCTAGCAGGGGTCCCAAGGGATGTGATTGAACATCATCTCAACGTGTGCCCCAACGTGCGCCCCGTGAAGCAGAAGGCAAGGCGGTAGTCCACGGAAAAGCAGGCCTTCATCGTCCAAGAAACCCGCAAGTTAGAGGCAGCGGGCGTCATTCGTGAGGTCCGCTATCCTGAATGGCTAGCCAACCCTGTTGTTGTGCCAAAGAAGGGAGGAGAGGAATGCATGTGCGTTGACTTCACCAACCTCAACAAGGCCTGCCCACAAGATCCGTTCCCACTCCCTTGCATCGACCAGATCGTCGACTCTACCGCTGAGTGTGACCTATTATGCTTCCTAGCTGCCTTCTCGGGCTATCACCAGATCAAGATGGCAGTAGAAGACGTGGAGAAAACGGCCTTCCTGACCCCGTGTGGAGTGTACTGCTATACCTGCATGCCATATGGGTTGCGCAACGCAGGCGCGACCTTCCAGCGGCTGATGCACATCGCCTTGGGCCGGCAGCTCGGGAGGAACGCCGAGGCTTACGTCGATGACATTGTGGTGAAGTCACGGGAGGCAAAAACCCTGATACAAGACCTGGAAGAAACCTTCGCGAGCCTCCGCAAAGTGGATCTGCGGCTCAACCCGGAGAAGTGCGTGTTCGGAGTCCCCTCGGGCAGGCTCTTGGGCTTCCTCGTGTCCCACAGGGGCATCGAGGCCAACCCAGCGAAGGTCAAGGCAGTCGAAGACATGAGCCCGCCGAAGACCCTCAGAGAAATGCAGAAGCTCACCGGGCGTGTAACCGCGTTACGATGCTTCATCTCCAAGCTGGGGGAGCAGGCACTGCCCTTCCTCAAGCTAATGAAGAAGAAGGCTCCATTCGAGTGGACTGAAGAGGCCGACAAGGCATTCCAAGATCTCAAGAGGTACCTTACCAGCCCTCCGATGATGGTAGCTCCGCTCCCTCGGGAGCCCCTGGTGCTTTACCTTGCAGCCACCCCCTACTTTGCTAGTGCAGCCCTGGTGGCGGTTAGAGAGGAGCACCGGACCAAGGCCGCAGCCACCGTCCTGGCCGAAGCAGAGCAAAGCCAAGGAAGCCTCGCAAAGACCACAACTGCAGCAGAAAAGGATCAGCCTCAGCAGGGGAACACCCCTAGAGCGGAGAAGGCCTCTCCAGGCGACCAAGCGTCGGGTGCTCCGCTGTCTCAAGAGGCGCCTCAAGATCCAGAGGATGCGGGCGGCGCCAGCACCCTCAACCTCGCGCTGTTAGTGGCTTCACGGTGCTGCGGTGCTGCGGGACGCAAGGGCGTGGTACCCCATGCCCCAAAAACTCCTCCTCGCACTCTTAGTGGCCTCACACAAGATGCGGCACTACTTCCAAGGCCATCCCATCAAGGTCGTCTCAGCATACCCCTTGGAAAGGGTACTCGGGAGCCCCAACTCAGTTGGAAGAGTTGCTGAATGGAACATGAAACTGCAAGCGTTTCAGCTGGAATTCAGCACGACCAGAGTCATCAAGGAAGCCGCACTTGTAGATTTCGTGGCAAAATGGGAAGAGGCACCGGGGCTCAAATCGGGTGAGGACCGGTCGCTTTCCCCGGGAAGCGAGGCACCAGACGGTTGGGTCATGTACTTCGACTGGGCGTTCTCCCGACATGGAGCGGGGGCTGGCACAGTGCTCATATCTCCTACTTAGGACAAGCTCTGCTATGCTGTGCAACTCTGCTTCCAGCATGGAGAAAAGGTCTCCAACAACATTGCAGAATACGAGGGCCTGATAGCGGTCTTGAAAGCTGCAGTCACCTTGGGAGTAAAGCACCTCATCATCAAGGGCGATTCACAACTTCTCGTCAACTTCTCCGACAAGTTGTATGAGCCGAAGGACGAACACATGGAAGCATATCTCGCGGAGGTACGCATGATGGAGAAACAGTTTTGGGGGCTGGAGTTGCAACATGTGCCTCGCGGCACCAATCAAGAGGCTGATGACATTGCCAGGAGGGCGTCTAGGCGGTTGCCTCAGGAGCACAACGTCTTCGAGGAGCGACTCTTCAAACCCTTGGCGGCACCATCACTGTCGAGCACAGCACATCCTCGAGAGGAGCTCCCTTAACCGCCTGCCTTGGGAGCCCCGGCCTGTGGCCCGACCTCAGGTGCACAACTGCTCCTGGCGTTGGAGCCTTAGGAAGGATGTTGGACCGCGGAGTTCAAGGATTACTTGGTGCGAGGGATCCTGCCGGAGAAGGAATAGGATGCGGAACGCGTGGCGAGGCAGGCCACGACCTACTGCATCCAAGACAGAGATCTCTACCGAAAGCGGCCGAATGACGTTACTCTATGTTGCATCTCTAGGGAGCAAGGAAAAGAGCTGCTGGCAGACATTCACGATGGAGACTGCGGGCACCACTCATCTTTGCGCACACTTGTCAGCAAGGCGTTTCGCAGTGTTTTGTATTGGCCAACATCACTCAACAACGCAATTGAGCTGGTGAAGGCTTGTGAAGCCTGTCAGTTCCACGCCAAGCAGATTCACCAGCTAGCTCAGAGCCTTCAGACCATCCCCCTCTCGTGGTTGTTCGCTGTTTGGGGACTGGACATCCTTGGCCCATTTCCTCGGGCTCCAGGGGGCTACCGCTACCTTTACGTCGCCATTGACAAATTCACCAAGTGGGCAGAAGTGGAAGCTGTCCGCACCATCCTGGCTGGCTCAGCATTCAAGTTCATCAAGGGCCTCGTGAGCCGGTTTGGGGTACCAAATCGCATCATCACCGACAACGGTTCACAGTTCACTAGCAATCTCTTCAAAACATATTGTGCTAACCTTGGAATGCAGATATGCTACGCTTTGGTGGCACACCTTTGGAGAAACGCCAAGCAGAACGCGCCAACTCGGATGTCCTGAAAGGCCTCAAAACCCGAACCTTCAAGAAGAAGCTGGAGGCATGCGGCAGGGGCTGGCACAACGAGCTTCAGTCCGTGCTGTGGTCCATCCGTACCATCGCTACCAAGTGGGCCGGTGAAACCCCGTTCTTCCTCATCTATGGTGCCGATGCGGTCCTTCCTCATGAAGTCAGGCATCGCTCCACGCGGGTCCTGGCTTTTGACAAAGCACAGCAGGACGCCATGCAGGGGATGGACCTCGTGCTTGGGGAGGAACGCCATCGGGAGGCTGTGCTCCGGGGTGCGAGATACCAACAAGCACTGCGGCCGTACCACTGCCGCAGCATCCGCCCCAGGACCCTCGAGGTAGGTGACCTCGTGCTCAGACGGATGCTCTCCAGGGAGGGACTGCACAAGCTCTCGCCCATGTGGGAGGGCCCGTTCAAGGTTGTTCATGTCTCTAGTCCCGGCGCCGCACGCTTGGAGACTCAGGAGGTGGTGCCCATCCCGAACGCGTGGAACATCCAGCATCTCCGGAAGTTCTACCCTTGAAGAAAGGCCCAGAGCCTGTAAAGAAGGCCCGGCACCTGTGAAGCTAGACCAACCAAGAAAGGCCCGGTCCCTGTGAAGAAGGCCAACGCTGTGAAGCTCATTTTCTCGAGAAAGGCCCGGAGCCTGTGAAGAAGGCCAATGCCTGTGAAACTCGCCGCCCGTGACACTCTCACGTAATAATGAGTTGGGGCTGTACATGCCCCGGAGTCTCCGGAGCGCGGCCCTCGAGCCTCGGGGGCTCCCGCCCACACCCAGTTGTAGCACTTAGCTCCACGCTGGTTAGAAGACGTCGAAGACTAGATTAGGTGCCGGACGCGGCTTTTTCATTTGCTTTCTGAAGTTGGCTTGTTCGTCCCTATTTGAAGTTTTATTGGAGTTGTCCCCGTCCTTATCTTGTAACTCTCTATCTTTTTCGCCTACTTGCCTCGTTTTCTCTCATGCAAGTCTCGCGAGGGGGCTACGCGGGTGCCCTCGCGAGTGTTTTCTACCCCAGTCGTTCGAGGCTTCCCTATCCAAGTCCACTATGGGAGGACCCCTCCCGGTCCGTGCCCCACGGGCATCGCGACACGAACAAAGGACCTGAGTCGGTCTCCTCCGCGACCGAGACCGGAAGTTACCACTCCTGACTAATCCATGCATGACATGAAGCGCGAGGCGAGGCCTCAGCCTCGGGAAGAAAAGACCGAGGCAAGTCCCCCAAGATAAGTAATTCCTGCACGCGGGCATGCGGCACAAAAGCACAGCACCGAAATAGTGGAAACGGCATAGTAATTAACAGCAATAGTCCAACACGCCCCCACGGGGCCCTACACTACTTTCTCTTTGCACAGGGAAGGGAGGAAAACAAAATAGGCACAACTTGCTCGGCACCAACTCGCGGCGAGGGCTCGTACTACTTCCAGAGCTCAGTCAGACTCTTCCTCACAATTCACCGAGGCGCGATGGTGGACAGACCCGCTACCTTCCTCAAGGCGAGCGCGACGGTGCGGAGGCTGGTCGCGGCCACCGCTGGAGGAGCTGCTGTCCGAAGGAGAGCCGCCGAAGCTTGGCGAACCACGAGTGCCGCCGACCACGCCCCTGTCGTCATCTTCATCCCGATCATCGCCGGGGCTGGGTACCCGGCCGCGGTCATCATCTTCGGGGCAGCGCCCGGCGCGGCGACCGTCTTCTTCTAACACACTCACATAGAGGGTGGCGTCGCCATCGAACTTGAAGTGCAGGGTGCACCGCTAGCTCAGGACATGCGCGCGGGCAAACGTTTGCCAGCCACAGGTCAGGGCCACATTCCCCGCGACGGAGACCTCCAGTGAAGCCCAAGAGGCCCTGCTACTGCAGTCGTCCACTTGAAGCTAGAGGCCGCCCGGAGCGCCGGCCGGAAGTTCACCTGCAAAGAAGCGGGGAAGCTGGAGCCAGGTGCTGGTCGGGTCTGCCGACCACATGACGAACTCCGGCAGCACTTCCACCGAGTTGAAGCGCGGCCTCCCGTCGAGGGGCACCTTCCCTCGACAACCTAACACCCAACACCGCGCAGGGGATCGCCTCCGCGACCGCGGGAAGCCACCACGGGAGCCACAGGATGCTTGCGTGTACCACTTCGGCCGCGCTTGTCCGGGGGAGAGTCAAGGCCTTCCCGGCGAGCCTTTCCCTTCTCAGCGGCCGAGAACCTCTTCGGCGGCGCCATGGGAGATGGCGAGTAGCTGGAATGGGGGGAAAGAAGGAAGCAAGGAGAGATGTATAGCATAGGCCTGCGCCCCCTGCATTTATAACAGGAAGGAAGCCAACCGTCGGCCCCCACGATCGCAGGTAATCATGACTCGTTTTTGCATGCAGGGACCTGTCGAGTCGAGCGGTTGCTGAGGCAGTGTCGGGAAGCGAAGACGCCCACGTCCAATCAACCGCCACGCGGCGCCCAAGGCTGCAAGCTGATGGGGCCCGTGGCGCTCAGCACTTGCCCCATCGCTTCTCCGCTAAGCCAAGTCTGAGCGCACCTTGGGCCCGGGGGCTACTGTCGGCGTTATGGGAACAGGGGTCCACAGACTTGCCTGCCTGCAGCGTGCGCCATGGCTCAACTGGTGGCCCAGTACGACCCATCTTCATCAGCACAAGACTCAAGACCCTCGCGAGGGGCCAAGCCTCGCGGGGCAGAAGACACAAGGCTTCCTCAGGAACAGCCTCACCAGGCAGGCTCGCGAGGAGGCGGAGAGATCAAGGCAGGGTACCTCGCGAGGTGCTCATGACGCAAGCCATGACGATCGAGACCAGGCGGGCGCCAGCCTGCGCATTGTGCTTGTTTCCTCTTTTGGTGCAAAGGGGGCAAGCACAGATGTGGATTACCAAGGCATCAGGCAAAGGTTGCCATTTCAGTGCAACGAGACCAAGACCAGTGGAGCGGCAGGATGGAGGTCACCATGGAGGCCAAGACGGCGTCATCACCATGGAGGTCAGGATAACTTGTACTATATGTTCCCCTTCAAAATGGCCGTTGTTGGCGCCCTTCCCGCTCAATATTTGGGAAGAGGCCCAGGGCTTCTATAAATAGGTCTAGCCACCATAGAGTAAGGGGATCGGATCGAGTGCTCATTAGAGAGAGGGAGAGAGAGGCGATCGAACTCACCCAAGCAGTTCATCGCACCAGCTCAAGAACACCTCTCGTGAGGTTTCTCTCCCTTTGTACTATTCATCATCAGCCCCTGAGGCAATCCACCACCCCACACACTCGAGTAGGGGGGCGCGCCCAGGGGGGACGCCCTCCACCCTCGTGACCTCCTCGGGCATTGCTTGGAGTAGGGTCCAAGTCTCCTGGATCATGTTCGGTTGGAAAATCACGATCCCAAAGGTTTCATTCCGTTTGGACTCCGTTTGATATTCTGTTTCTTCGAAATGCTGAAAAAGGCAAAAAACAGCAATTCTGGGCTGGGCCTCCGGTTAATAGGTTAGTCCCAAAAATAATATAAAAGTGTAAAATAAAGCCCAATATAGTCCAAAACAGTAGATAAAGTAGCATGGAGCAATCAAAAATTATAGATACGTTGGGGACGTATCAGGCATCCCCAAGCTTAATTCCTGCTCGTCCTCTAGTAGGTAAATGATAAAAAAGAATTTTTGATGTAGAGTGATACTTTGGCATAATTTCAATGTAAATCTTCTTACTTGTGATATGAATATTTAGATCCGAAAGACAAAAGTTCATATTGACACAAAAATAATAATACTTAAAGCATACTAATCAAAGCAATCATGTCTTCTCAAAATAACATGGCAAAAGAAAGTTCATCCCTACAAAATCATATGGTTAGGCTATGCTTCATTTTCGTCACACAAAGATATTCCCAACTTCTATACCCCCGATGACAAGCCAAGCAATTGTTTCATACTCAAATAATCTCAAACTTTTCAACTTTCACGCAATGCATGAGCGCGAGCCATGGGTATAACACTATGTGCGGAATAGAATATGATGATGGGGATTGTGTGGAGAAGAAACAAAAGAAGAAAGTCTCACATTTACGAGGCTAATCAACGGGCTATGGAGATGCCCATCAATTGATGTCAACATGAGGAGTAGGGATTGCCATGCAACGGATGCACTAGAGCTATGAATGCTCAACAAAAGAAAACTAGTGGGTGTGCATCCAACTCGCTTGCTCACAAAGACCTAGGGCATTTTGAGGAAGCCCATCATTGGAATATACAAGCCAAGTTCTATAATGAAAAAATCCCACTAGTATAAAATAAACAACTTATGAGACTCACTATCATGAAGATCTTGGTGCTACTTTGAAGCACAATATATGAGACTCACTACATGAAGAACAAGGTGCTACTTTGAAGCACAAGTGTGGTAAAAGGATAGTAGCATTGTCACTTCTCTCTTTTTCTCTCATTCTCGTTATTATTATTATTATTATTTATTTCTTTGGGCCTTTCTCTTTTTTTTATGGCCTCTTTTCTTTCTTTTTGTCTGGAGTCTCATCCCGACTTATGGGGGAATCATAGTCTCCATCATACTTTCCTCACTTGGGACAATGCTCTAATAATGATGATCATCACACTTTTATTTTTCTTACAACTCAAAAATTACAACTCGATACTTAGAACAAAGTATGACTCTATATGAATGCCTCCGGCGGTGTACCGGGATGGCGCAATGAATCAAGAGTGACATGTATGAAAATAATGCAATGTGGCTTTGCCACAGATACGATGTCAACTACAAGATCATGCAATGGCAATATGACAAAAGTAATGTATGTCATGATGATGATGGTGGAAGTTGCATGGCAATATATCTCGGAATGGCTATGGAAATGCCATGATAGGTAGGTATGGTGGCTGTTTTGAGGAAGATATAAGGAGGTTTATGTGTGATAGAGCGTATCGTATCACAGGGTTTGGATGCACCGGCGAAGTTTTCACCAACTCTCAAGGTGAGAAAGGGCAACGCACGGTACCGAAGAGGCTAGCAAAGGCGGAAAGGTGAGAGTGCGTATAATCCATGGACTCAACATCAGTCAAAAGAACTCATATACTTATTGCAAAAATTTAGAAGCCATCAAAAAATTCAAGTACTACGCGCATGATCCTAGGGGGATAGATTGGTAGGAAAGACCATCGCTCGTCCCCGACCGCCACTCATAAGGATGCACAATCCAGGTACACTTCATGTTTCAAATTTGTTACACAACTTTACCCATACGTGCATGCTACGGGACTTGCAAACTTGATCACAAGTATTTCTCAAATTCACAATTATCAACTAGCACGACTTTGATATTATTACCTCCATATCTCAAAACAATTATCAAGCATCAAACTTATCTTAGTATTCAATTTACTAAAAAGAAAGTCTCACATGTCTTGAACACTAAGTATATTAACATTAAGCAAACTACCATGTTTTTAACGACTCTTAAAATAATCTAAGTGAAGCATGAGAGATCAATAGTTTCTTTAAAAAAAATCCACCACCGTGCTGTAAAAGATCTAAGTGAAGCACTAGAGCAAAAATTATCACGCTCAAAAGATATAAGTGAAGCACTATGAGCAAAAATATCAAGCTCAAAAGATATAAGTGAAGCGCATAGAGTATTCTAACAAATTCCAATTCATGTATGGCTCTATCAAAAAATGTGTACAGAAAGGATGATTGTGTAGACTAACAAGCAAAGACGCAAATAATACAAGACGCTCCAAGCAAAACACATATCATGTTGGTGAATAAAAATATAGCTCCAAGTAAATTACCGATGGAAGTGGACGAAAGAGGGGATGCCTTCCGGGGCATCCCCATGCTTTGACTTTTTGGTGTCCTTGGATTATCTTGGGGGTGCCATGGGCATCCCCAAGATTAGTCTCTTGCCAATCCTTGTTCCATAATCCATCAAAAGAATTCACCCAAAACTTGAAAACTTCACAACACAAAACTCAACAGAAATCTCGTGAGCTCCGTTAGAGAAAGAAAACAAAAGACTACTTCAAGGTACTGTAATGAACTCATTATTTATTTATATTGGTGTTAAACCTACTGTATTCCAACTTCTCTATGGTTTATAAACTAATTTACTAGCTGTAGATTCATCAAAATAAGCAAACAACACATGAAAAACAGAATCTGTCAAAAATAGAACAGTCTATAGCAATCTGTAACTAACGCAAACTTCTGGAACTCTAAAAATTCTACCAAAATAGAAAGTCCTGGACAATTTTTTTATTAATCAGCAGAAAAAATAATAAATGCAAAAGCACGTTCCTGTGATTTATCATAACCAAATTTGTGCGTGCAAAGTTTCTGTTTTTCAGCAGAATCAAATCAACTATCATCGTAGGTTATCCTATAGGTTCTACTTGGCACAAACACTAATTAAAACACAAAAGCACATCCAAACAGAAGGTAGATGAATTATTTATTCCTAAACAGAAGCAAAAACAAAAAAACACAAAGTAAAATTGGGTTGCCTCCCAACAAACTCTATCATTTAACGCCCCTAGCTAGGCATAAAAGCAAGGATACATCTAAGTCGTGCCGTAATAATAAGATAGATCTTGAAAGCTCATCTCGTATTGTCTACGTTCGGCAGCAAGTTTCCTTTGAGGCAAGCAAAAATAATCAAAAGGGCTAAATTTAGCGGGACAAAAATCCCCAAGATCAATAACGAGAGGAACAGGTTCCTCCCTTGGCCCTTCATAGTGCACAACTATTTCATCACTGAAAGCATTCTTTTGGCAAAATCTTGTGAGCTTATACTCAAGAGAGTATCCTAGCTCATTATTTCTAAGGGCAAAATCATTGTTAAGCTCGTTAATGCAATCAACTAAGACATTGATAGGGACCTTTTTTCTAAGGTTTTCATTGAAAGCAACATAATCCGAAGAATGGAAACGTCTAATTTCCTCTTGATCATAGAGGATTGCTTATATGGGTGGATGACCGGCGTCCACCCTATAGTGTGCAAAGGTTTCTTTGGCTTCTCTTATGATAAATCTAAATTCATGAGCCAAAAAGATAGTAACAGCGCGCTTAATAGAAGAGTGCTCAATATTAGAGAATTCTAAGAAAATTCTCTATATGCAAGGGTGCATATGCATAAATTGTCCTTCAAGTTCAACCACAAGCATAGCTATAGCATCCGCAAGGCTACTAGTTCTATGAAGAATAGAATAGCCCCTGGAGGTAAAGCACCAGCACAAGTAAAGAAATCTTGAATAAAGCGTTTGCCAATGATGTTACCACTACCGATTTGAAACTTTTTGGTATGCAAGATAGGAGGTTCATCGGCCGGAGCCTCGAGATTTTCTGTGTTATCATTGTTGTCCATATCGACGATAATCTCCCCAATTTCAGACATAGCGGCAAAAGGAAGTAAGGCGGACGAAAGCAAACAAAAGGGAAAGGAGGAGGAGATTGGGAAAGAGAGGGTAAATAAAATGGCAAGGGTGAAGTGGGGGAGAGGAAAACGAGAGGCAAATGGTAAATAATATAATGCGAGGGATAGGAATTGTGATGGGTACTTGGTATGGTTGACTTGCTTGCGTGAGACTCCCCGGCAACGGCGCCAGAAATTCTTCTTGCTACCTCTTGAGCACTGTGTTGGATTTCCCCGAAGAGGAGAGGATGATGTAGCAAAGTAGCGTAAGTATTTCCCTCAGTTTTTGAGAACCAAGGTATCAATTCAGTAGGAGACCACGCACAAGTCCCTCGTACCTGCACAAAACAATAGCAACTCGTAAACAATGCTTAGGGGTTGTCAATCCCTTCACGGTCACTTACGAGAGTGAGATCTGATAGAGATAATATTTTTGGTATTTTTGATAGATAGATGCAAAGTAAAAAGTAAAAGTCAAAGTAAAAACAAAGCAAGTAAATAAAGTGATATAGATTGATATGATGAGAATAGACCCGGGGGCCATAGGTTTCACTAGTGGCTTCTCTCAAGAGCATAAGTATTCTACAGTGGGTGAACAAATTACTGTTGAGCGATTGACAGAATTGAGCATAGTTATGAGTATATCTAGGCAATGATCATGTATATATGCATCATGTCCAAAACAAGTAGATCAAAACGATTCTACATCTACTACTATTACTCCACTCATCGACTGCTATCCAGCATGCATCTAGAGTATTAAGTAAAAACAGAGTAACGTCTTAAGCAAGATGACATGATGTAGAGGGATAAATTCATGTAATATGATAAAAACCCCATCTTGTTATCCTCGATGGCAACAATACAATACGTGCCTTGCAACCTGTTCTGTCACTGGGTAAGGACACCGCAAGATTGAACCCAAAGCTAAGCACTTCTCCCATTGCAAGAACTACCAATCTAGTTGGCCAAACCAAAAAAAATAATTCGAAGAGACTTGCATAGATAACTCAATCATACATAAAAGAATTCAGAGAAGAATCAAATATTTTCCATAGATAATATTGGATCATAAACCCACAATTCATCGGTCTCAACAAACACACCACAAAAAGAAGATTATATCGAATAGATCTCCACGAGAGAGGGGGAGAACATTGTATTGAGATCCAAAAAGAGAGAAGAACGCATCTAGCTACTAGATATGGACCCGAAGGTCTGAAGTAAACTACTCACACTTCATAGGAGGGCTATGGTGATGATGTAGAAGCCCTCCCTGGTGGATGCCCCCTCCGACGGAGCTCCGGAACAGGCCCCAAGATGGGATCTCGTGGATACAGAAGGTTGCGGCGGTGGAATTAGGTTTTTGGCTCCTGTTCTGATCGTTCGGGGATACGTAGGTATATATAGGAGGAAGGAGTACGTCGGTGGAGCTCAGAGGGGCCCACGAGGTAGGGGGGCATGCCCAGGGGGGCACGCCCTCCACCCTCGTGACCTCCTCGGGCACTGCTTGGAGTAGGGTCCAAGTCTCCTAGATCATGTTCGGTTGGAAAATCACGATCCCGAAGGTTTCATTCCGTTTGGACTTCGTTTGATATTATGTTTCTTCGAAATACTGAAAAAGGAAAAAAAACAGCAATTCTGGGTTGGGCCTCCGGTTAATAGGTTAGTCCCAAAAATAATATAAAAGTGGAAAATAAAGCCCAATATAGTCCAAAAAGTAGATAAAGTAGCATGGAGCAATCAAAAATTATAGGTACGTTGGAGACGTATCAGCGCCGTACTTGCACCAGAGGCCAGCCGCGCCGTACTTGTACCGGACACCCACTGTGCCGTTCGCATGGGTCGTGCCGTTCGCCTTGTGCACGGCCCGCTCAATGCCAACACGCTGGTCGGTAGGCTCGACTGCCTCACCTGGGCGCAGTAGAGGAACATGGATGTCGCGTCCTCACGGTGGTGATCTCCGATGAAATAGCCAACTTGGAGCTCAAGATCGCGCTCCAGATGTACCACGAGCGTGTCGACCACTTGGACGAACGCCTCCACGAGTTCAGGCAGAGCGAAAGAGCTACTGTAGGCAAGGGCTGCTGGTCTTGGTCTCACGGACGTGTTTTATTTTGTTGAGTCGTTTCGACATGGATAGCTATGTATTCACAGCAATCATACTATTGCTCTATTTACTGCTCTATTTCATTGTGTGTACTCTGTTTTTCATTCTTATATGTTCTATTTCAATGTGTGTTTATATGCTTTCCATTCTATATATGTGGATGATAACAGATAGATTCAAATTAGTATACGAAAATATATAGAAAATGGATTTCATAATATATATAATATTAATTGTTCATTAGTTCATCACAGAATATATATAATATCATCACATATACGTGATGGTACTTAACTACAAGGAACAATGCATAAAATTGAAAACAAAAAATACTAAAACTGATAATCCCTCCAGGGGCCACTATTCCGGCAGCCCCTTTCCAGCATCTCCATGGTGCGCGACATCTTCCCAGAGTGGAGGCAGTACTCTGCCTCCTCCGCCTCGCAGTGCTTGACGTGCCGATCTGCCTCTTGCAGACGAACACGTGCGAACGATCTTGCCATTTCATGGGGCGCCCACCGGAGCTCCTCGTCGGTGGCACGCTGGAGCTTATCGGCCCAGCTCCATGCAGCGATGAGGCGCCTAGCGACTCTGGCCTTCCTCGCGAAGTACCTCGTCTTCGTACACCTCCTCTGCACGATGATACGCCCGCCCCCAAAGCTCCACCACCTCCTTTTTCCAGGCGGCATCACCGGCTTCACAGGCCGCCTGGTACATGGCATCCTCCTCTGCCATCTTCTTCTTGAAAGCCACTTGCCTGGCTTTCTCAGCCGGCGGTAGCGACTTCCAAAGGCAAAGATCATACTAGCCCCAAAACCAATCCAAAGTGGGGGGGGGGGGGTCCAGCGCAACCTCGTCTGGCGTCGCGTAGGTGTCCTCGTCGCTGCTCTTCGAGTGAGCCTCCTTGGGGGATGGCGACTCCTCGTCGTCACATGGGTAGACCGGCGGTGCCATTGTAGATATTTGAGATAGATAGATAGATAGATAGATAGATAGATAGATAGATGGATAGAGAGAGAGAGAGAGAGAGGGAAAGCAAGGGGAGGATCTAGATGAGAATGCAGGCGGGACGACGTGAGCAAGGTAGTATTTATTGACAGCCGGCATCTAGATCGTCGGGAACAGTACACACGCCGGTCGTCGGAATTTACGAGTACTGTAGTGTGAATTACACACGATTCTCGCAACAAAATCCGTGTGTGAACATAATAGCTGACGGTTCCCAATGCAGAACCGTGTCTGATTAATAAAGCCCGCCACCCATCTTCCAAAACTTGAGGCGCGAAATAGAATGCTAATCGTGTGGGGTGGGTTGTCTTGCCAGATTTTAGATTTTATTTTTTGAACATTCAATATTTACATCATCTGATGATTTTTTAACTCGCACACAAGTGCACAAATATGATTTTTCAAACCGTTACGGTTAGTCGTTGCATGTAGATGTAGTTCAAATTTGAATTACGGTCATGAAATGGCTAGGAAATCACATAAATGTCTTCAAAAGGTCAAATGACCCTTGAAGTTTTCCAAATTTTCACATGACAGTTAGTATCAGTGCACATTACACGTAGAAACTTTTTGAAGGTCGTAAGAGGAAGCTCTCTGTCGTTCGTCATCAAACATGCATTGTTCCCTCTCGGAACCACGAGCCTTCTAGTGAGTTGCTCCGGTTTGTGAAGGGTGTGCATCCAAACTTTCGTCAAGCAAGCCAATTTTTGTACCACATCATCTTGGTGGCATGACATTACATCAAGCAAGGTTTCATGTTTTTCTGATCATTTTCTTCATTTTTTGGAATAAAAATGCCATGGCACTCCATGCATGTACATGTGTCCATGCCATGAGACCAATATGTTTGAAAATTCCTTCTAATTTACTGCACATGGAATTAACTCGCACACAAATACACAAATATGATTTTTCAAACCGTTATGGTTAGCCGCTGCATGTACGTATAGTTCAAATTTGAATTACGTACGGTCATTAAATGGCTAGGAAATAAGTTAAATCTCTTTAAAAGGTCAAATGACCCCTGAAAGTTTCCAAATTTTCACATGATAGTTAGTATCAGTGCACATTATACATAGAAAATTTTTGAAGATCGTAAGAGGAACCTCTCTGTCGTTCGTCATCAAACATGCATTGGTCCCTCTTGGAACCACGAGCCTTCTAGTGAGTTGCTCTGGTTTGTGAAGGGTGTGTGTCCAAACTTTTGTCAAGCAAGCCAATTTTTGCACCACATCATCTTGGTGGTATGACATTACATCAAGCAAGGTTTCATGTTTTTCTGATCATTTTTTTTAATTTTTGGAATAAAAATGCCATGGCACTCCATGCATGTACATGTGTCCATGCCATGAGACTAGTATGTTTGAATATTCCTTCTAATTTACTGCACATGGAATTAACTCGCACACAAGTATACAAATATGATTTTTCAAACTGTTATGGTTAGCCGTTGCAAGTACATCTAGGTCAAATTTGAATTACGTACGGTCATTAAATGGCTATGAAATCACTTAAATCTCTTTAAAAGGTCAAATGACCCCTGGAATTTAACAAATTTTCACATGATAGGTTGTATCAGTGCAGATTACACGTAGAAAATTTTTGAAGGCTGTAAGAGCAAGCTATCCGCCGTTCGTCATCAAACATGCATTGTTCCCAGCCGGAACCACGAGCCTTCTAGTGAGTTCCTCCGGTTTGTGAGGGGTGTGTGTCCAAACTTTTGTTAAGCAAGACAATTTTTGTACCACATCATCTTGGTGGCATGACATTAAGTAAAGCAAGGTTTCATGTTTTTGATCATTTTTTAATTTTTTGGAATAACAAAGCCATGGCACTCCATGCATGTACATGCATGTGTCCATGCCGTGGGACCAATATGTTTGAAAATTCCTTCAAATTTGCTGCATATGGAATTAACTCGCACACAAGTACACAAATATGATTTTTCAAACCGTTATGGTTAGTCGTTGCATTTACATCCAGTTCAAATTTGAATTACTTACGGTCATTAAATGGCTAGGAAATCACTTAAATCTCTTTATAAGGTCAAATGACTCTTGAAGTTTTCCAAATTTTCACATGACAGTTAGTATCAATGCACATTACACATAGAAAAATATTGAAGGCCATAAGAGGAAACCATCTACCGTTCGTCATCAAACATGCATTGTTCCCTCTCAGAACCACGAGCCTTCTAGTGAGTTGCTCCAGTTTGTGAGGGGTGTGTGTCCAAACTTTCATCAAGCAAGCCAATTTTTGTACCACATCATCTTGGTGGCATGACATTACATCAAGCAAGGTTTCATGTTTTTCTGATCATTTTTTACTTTTTGGAATAACAATGCCATGGCACTCCATGCATGTACATGCATGTGTCCATGCCGTGAGACCAATATGTTTGAAAATTCCTTCTAATTTACTGCACATGGAATTAACTCGCACACAAGTACATAAATATGATTTTTCAAACCGTTATGGTTAGCCGTTGCCTATACATCTAGATCAAATTTGAATTACGGTCATTAAATGGCTAGGAAATCACTTAAATCTCTTTAAACGGTCAAATGATCCCTGAAATTTTCCAAATTTTCACATGATAGTTAGTATCAGTGCACATTACACGTAGAAACATTTTGAAGGCCGTAAGAGGAAGCTATCTGCCATTCATCAGCAAACATGCATTGTTCCCTCTCGGAACCAGGAGGCTTCTAGTGAGTTGCTCCGGTTTGTGAGGGGTGTGTGTCCAAACTTTCGTCAAATAGGCAAAAAAATTTACCACATCATCTTGGTGGTATGACATTACCTCAAGTAAGGTTTCATATTTTTAAATGCCATGGCACTCCATGCTTAATTCTGTCATAGCCATTAGACCAATACGTTTGAAAATTCCTTCCAATTTACTGCACGTGGAATTAAATCGCACACAAGTACACAAAATATGAGTTTTCAAACCCTTTTGGTTAGCTGTTGCATGTACATGTAGTTGAAAATTTTAATTACGGTCATTAAATGGCTAGAAAATCACTTAAATGTCTTAAAAGGTCAAATGACCCCTGAAATTTTCCAAAATTTGACATGACAGTTGTATTAGTACTACAAATTTTCTCGTACATTTAAAACACCATCCCTTGCCACTTTACTCCAAATCCGTCTTTCGTAGCTAATAAAAAATATCTACAACATCACACACGGTTGTTTTGTGGGAATCATTTGCGATGAAAAAAATCTGGGTCTATTTAAGTCTTCCTCCTTAAGCTTCGCCGGCTCGTCTGCTCCAGTGTCGGCAACTCCCGAATCCACAAATCCCGATCCCCATTCCCGCACCCCCTTCTTGCAAAGATGATGACGTGGAAACACTTCGTCAAGGCCCGTACGATTCCCCCCCCCCCCCCCGAGCGCGGTCGCCTACCCCAAGAGCGCTGCTGCCTACGTCGAGAGTGCCGCCGCATCCACATTGAGCACGGCCGCTTCCACAGAGAGGGCGTCTGCGGGAGCCAACAAGGCAACTGTAGCAGTCGAGACAGCTGCAGCTGCTGCTGCGACGGCAGCTGCAAACACCGAGAGCGCTCGAGCTGCCGTCCGTGCCGCCGATGTCGCCCTGTCCCGGGTCGAGGGCATGCATGCCAAGATATTCCAGGCCACCTCGGAATCTAGCATGCAACCCACGTCCGAAAAGGCGACAGTGGCCATGGAGCACCTACTTCCTCATGAGGTCATCGAGGGAGAGCTAGAGATGCAGGAGGCGGTGGAGATAGAGGAGCGATGGGAGGAGGAGTTGGTCGTGGCCCAGGTTGAGGTAGAGAAGAGTCTGTCCGTCGAGGAAATTGCGGTGGAGTACCAACGCGAGCTCTGGCACAACCACTACTATGAGTACTACAACCTTGAGGGCGGCGCCAAGGACGAGGACGAGGACGAGGACGCGGTCGACTTCAGCAGGGGGGACGCGAAGTCCACCAACGGCGGCATGTGGCGAGGACAAGTCATTGACATCTCATCTCACAACGATCATGCATAGGCCGGCGCGGCAGCGGATTTGTTGAAATTATTCGTGCTTAGGCTTGTTTTTAGTTCTTGTCTTTTGTTAGAGCAATGTTTAGGTGAACTGTCTCTGTTTAATACTAAAATTGCTCGATTCAGTAAGTCTGGTCTGTATATTGTACGCTCTTTTGTGTGCCCAAATTAGCAAGCGGTGTTAAATTATGCAATATCGTACGCGGGGAAATTTCCACCAAAATTTCCACTGTCAAACTCATCCCATGCGTGTTAAGCAAAAGAATCGTTTGCGATGCAAACTATCGTTCAAAGTGAATGGTGTCCGGCTGCACCGCGCGCAAAGTTTCCCTCCACATTTTGAAATTTTTGTCCTACCGCCGAAATATCTACCCTCCCCCTCCCCGTCCCCTTTTCTCACCGACCACAAGTCACATTTCCTCTGTTTCTCCCTTCCTTCCTTCCTAAGCTATAGCCGCTTCCTCGCTTGCTTCCTTGCTCTCACCGTCTCACATCCTACCGCTGGGGTCGCCATGGTCATCTTCAAAGACCTCTCCAATGGTTCCTCCTCTGATGACGACTCCACCACCCGGGTATGCCTCTCTTTACACTCTCGGGCTATGACTTTGAATGAAGGATTCTTACCCAGCGGTTGATTTGAGTCATTTCTTCTTCTTGTAGTTCCCTAGGACCTTTAGTTGCAATGAATGGAGCGGGGTGGCTGAAGATCTGTCTGCTCGTTGTCACCATCAATCTCCATGTGTGAAGCTAGTTGCGTTTGAATCTATGGGCAGTGGGAGGAAGTTTCTCTCATGTGCAGAGAAGGTTAGATCCTCTTTTGTTGTTACAAATCATTTGCTAGATGTGATTCAGACACTGTCACGGTCCCAACCCATTCATAACACACCTTCAACCAAACGCATCCTAAGACAGTGTCACAGTTTGTAAATAGTATCTAAAAATGTTCCCATCTCATCAGCGGTGCCATTAGAAAATTATTTGGCACCGCTTCAGGAGTTTGTGGAGCCAAGTTGTCCACACATCCGAGCAGCCAAGCAGTAAAATACTAAATCTTTAATCCACGAAGGAACTGGGTGTCGGAGCAACTAGGTGCTCTGGAGTTCGGGTCCCCGGTTTTTTTCCACTGCATCGGCTCGCCAGTGCAGGGCACCGGTTAGTGATGTAGCAACAATTTTATTTACACCGGTTTTGGCATACATAGTGGATGCCTTAGTGATATTAGTTCTATGTTACTAAATTTGTGCATATACACACATGTTAGTATCAATTTGCTGTCATCGAAACACTGTCACTATGATGTTGCAGTTATATTTACCTTCCTCTTAAAATGTTCAATTTGTTATTTATAGTACATGAGTAAGAACTTGTACCATTGTTGTAGTTAATTATAGCTTCTGTTGCATCATTAGCAATTAATTCATTTGCACATTGATCTTTTTGAGAAGATATGTCATAATTAACCTGTTTCTTCAGTTTTTCAAAATAAGTATTGGTGATTTTCTATGTTGCTATAAACCCATTTTCCCTACAATTGTTACTGATCTAGTTTTAAATATTATAAGATGAACGGAAGTGTTCTTACTTGGAGTGGGTTGATCAAGAGTGGACACAGTCTTTGAAGATGTGCCTAGCAAAGCTGTAGAGCATGTATCAGGAAGAGAACAGAGGTAGGCTTAGAGATGTGTTGTCAACGCTGAAGAATATTTGAAGATGCGGGATAAAAAGAGGAAGGTGGAGAAGGAGCTCAGATTTTCAAAATCATACTTTGCTAAGATGGTGTGGGCGAAGGAGGAGGCACTTTCCGAGTTGGCCAGCGCAAAACAGGTTCTGATTGAACTGAAAGCAGAGGTGGATAAGGCGATCCTGGATGATCTCGATTAGGGAAATGAATATATTGTTCTAATATTGTTCTTATGAAGTTGAACTATCTATATGCTGTACTTTGCTACTTTCCGGTAGCTATCGTACTGTGATGTTAAAATATATCTATGTGCCTGATATGGAACTGGCAAATAGTTGTTCGATATGAAATGTGAATTTGCGTAATACTGGAATTATTAATTGTAAACTAATAAACCTGCTAAATGGGTCATGGAACTTTGAAAACAGTTCGAGCAGTAAACACGCTTCTAATGGATAGCCCAATTCCACACAGTTTTCTTCATCAAATCGTGTGTGATGTAGTTGATAAAAGCAAATGGTTAACCAAGGTAGAGCGTGTGTGATAGTTACACGTATCACACATGAGCCTATACATAAACCTGTGTGGTATGTACATACAAACGTAAATGTTTTCCCTGTATTGACTGTGTGGGATATACATAAGAACGGAAACGTATTCCTTGGACTGATTCTGTGTGATATACATACCTATGGAAATGTTTTTCTGGGATACACCATGTGGGATGTACATTCCTACGGAAATGTTTTCTGGGATTCATCATGTGGGATGTACATACCTACGTAAATGATTGGGTTTCCGTGGGTCACCAGATCCCACATGAACTCATTTGGTGTTCTGGGAGGGCCTATCCCCGACGGTTTCTGGGTCGTGTGGGAAGGACCCCCTAATCGCCCACACTCACTAGGTGACGGTTCCAAATGTCATGGTGGAAAGGGGTTTAGAACCATTTGTATCGCACCGACGCGTACCAGTGATGTGATTTTTCAACCAACTTTGGTGCACTGGAGCATGTGCTGGTAGTTCAATTTTGAATTATGCACATTAAATGCCCAGAAATTCAATTAATTTATAAAAGAGTCCAAACGAACCCGGAATAATTTCAGAATTTAGCATGATGCTTCTATTTGGTTTAATCTGCCCATGTAAAAAAATTTAGGCGGGAGAAGGTAGTGTATATATGTCGTTTTGCACAAAGAGGTGGCACACGTTCCCTCTCGGAATCACGAACCTTCTTGAGAGAAGCTCCGGTTTGCAAGAAGCCTATACCAAAGCTTGTCCCAATTCAGCCAAAAAAATTACCGCAGCATGTTGGTGCCATGTCAAGACACCATGCCAAGTTTCATGATTTTCACGCGAGTTTTGGATTTACAGGAATTAAAAATGAAGTTTCTCAATCATTCCGGCCGAGCCACGACACCCAAATGTTTGAATTTCATTACCATTTCTTGCGTGGGACCTAGAAATTCGCCCAAGGACACACATGTGATTTTTCAACCAACTTAGGTGCACTGGAGCATGTGCTTGTAGTTAAATTTTGAATTATGCACATTAAATGCCAGAAATTCAATTAATGTATAAAGAAGTCCAAACAAACCCGGAATAATTCCAAAATTTAGCATGATACTTCTATTTTGTCTAATCTGCCCGTGTAAAAAAATTTAGGCGGGAGAAGGCAGTGTATGTATGTCATTTCGCACACGGAGGTGGCACATGTTCCCTCTGGGAACTATGAGCCTTCTTGAGAGAAGCTCCGGTTTGCAAGAAGCTTATACCAAAGCTTGTCCCAATTCGGCCAAATAAATTGCCGCTACATGTTGGTGCCATGTCATGATACCATGCCAAGTTTCATGATTTTCAGGTGTGTTTTGGATTTACATGAATTAAAAAACCAAGTTTATCAATCTTTCCTGCCGAGCCACGATGCCCAGATGTTTGGATTTCATTCCCATTTCTTGCATGGGACCTAGAAATTCACCCAAGGACACACATTTGATATTTCAACCAACGTTGATGCACTAGAACATGTGCTTGTAGTTCAAATTTGAATTATGCACATTAAATGACCAGAAATTCAATTAATGTATAAAAAGGCCAAATGAACCCGGAATAATTCCAAAATTTAGAATGATACTTCTATTTGGTCTAATCTGCGTGTGTAAAAAAGTTAAGGCGGGAGAAGGCAGTGTACGTATGTCATTTCGCACACGGAGGTGACACGTTCCTCTCGGAACCACGAGCCTCCTTGAGAGAAGCTCCGCTTTGCAAGAAGCTTATATCAAAGCTTCTCCCAATTCAGCAAAAAAAATTACCGGAGCATGTTGGTGCCATGTCATGCCACCATGCCAAGTTTCGTGATTTTTAGGCGTGTTTTGGATTTACATCAATTAAAAAACCAAGTTTCTCAATCTTTGTGGCCGAGCCACGACGCCCAGATGTTTGAATTTCATTTCCATTTCTTGCATGGGACCTAGAAATTCACCCAAGGATGGACATGTGATTTTTCAACCAACTTTGGTGCATTGGAGCATGTGCTTGAGTTCAAATTTGAATTATGCATATTAAATGACTAGAAATTCAATTAATGTATAAGAAAGTCCAAACGAACCCGGAATAATTCCTAATTTTAACATGGCACTTATATAGTTCTATGTTACCTCTATAAAAAATAAGGGGGGAGGCAGCGTATATCGTTTCGAGCACAAAAGGTGACACGTCCCCCCTCAGGAACCACAAGTCTTCTCGAGAGAAGCTCCGGTTCGTAAGAAGCTTATACCAAAAACTTTTCCAAATGCGGCCAATTTTTTTACCACCGCATGTTGGTGCCATGAAATGACACCATGCTAAGTTTCATGATTTTCAGGCGAGTTTTGAATTTCCAGGAATTTAAAAACCAAGTTCCTCAATGTTCCCGAACGAGCCACGACGCCCAGATGTTTGAATTTCATTCTCATTTCTTGCATGAGACCTATAAATTCACCAAAACACACACATGTGATTTTTCAACAAACTTTGGTACACTAAAGCATGTGCTTGTAGTTCAAATTTGAATTATGCACATTAAATGCTAAGAAACTCAATTAATTCATAAAAATGCCAAATGAACCCGGAATAATTCCAAATTTAAACACGACACTCATGTAGTTGCATGTTCACTATACACAAATGTTCTAGCAATTCTAATACCATCCTTTCCCTCTGTAACACCATTTTTTCTTTTAAAACATAATGAAAAATCAGGTATACCACAAACAGTTTACTAGAAAGAATCGTGTGGGATGTGATATAAAATATCTTGGCGCACCGCCTTGTCTGGCTTACGCAGGAAGCTTCGTAGTCTACATTCCACCGCCCCCGCTTGAACCACACTTGCGCGCCAGTTTCTCGCGACACCGAGCGAATTTGTTTTGCCACCGTGGAAATATCTATGTCCCCGCCCCCTCCCTCCCACCAAAAGCCACATTTCCACTATTCCTCCTTGCTTTCAAAGTTCAAGCCTTCCCTGTTGCTTACTGGCAGCTCAGCCTCTTCGTCGACAACCCTTCTTCTTGTAGTGCCGCCTCCTCGGCGGCTACCCTTCTTCTTGTAGTGTCACCTCCTCGCCGGTGACCCTTCTTCTTGCAGCGCCACATCCTCGCCCGCGACCCTTCTTCTTGCTGTAGAGCCTCCTCGCCGCCGACCCTTCTTCTTGCTGCGCGGCCTCGTCGATATGGTTCGGTAATCCACACCCCAACCACACCATCCTCCTCCTTTCCCGCCCACATGCCCCGACCGACGACGCGACACCTTCTGCCGAAATCATTGTCCCCCTCCTCCAATTAAGCGCCGCCCATAGCCATTTTGCACGCAGTATAATGTGGAGCTCAAAAGCATCTGGCAGTGGAGAAGCAAATCGTGGCCGCACGCGCGCACGAGGTCCCTATGGGTGCCATGCGTGCCGACCACCAGATCTTGGAGGAGCACCTCGTATTCGAGGCCACCGTCGACACTGCCACAAAGTCGTCTACTTTAAAATACAGTTCGTGTTGTTTTCTCGAGGCCACCGCCAATGCCTTCTAGTTATTTGTCCTCTGTAATGATAATATGCAATCTGATGTTCAGTTTATAGTTTGGTCCTCTAAAATGTAATGTTCAGTTAACACTTTGGTCCTTTGAAATGTAATGTTGAGTTAACAGTTTGGTCCAACAATTGCTATATTTTGTAGTAGTGTTCTTAAGCATTCTTTGTTTTGTTAAATGTCTTATCTTCTAGTACATGTTTCTATTCTGCAACATCGTCCTCAGTTAACTATTTTGCTTCATTTGGTCTGCTGTCCATTTAACTGTTTGGTTCAGTTCTGCAATTTGATTTTCATTTGTTGTGGGTACAATTTTGTATTATTACACATGTGAAATAAATCGAATTTGGCTGTACTCAATACATATTCTACGGATTGTATGGCAACTATCAGTTAACCGGATCAAGATCTTCCTTATGTGTTTTGCAGGGAAACAATGGGAGACATTATGGTTTACCATCGAGGTTTGTTCAAGCATGGTCCTTTGGCTAATAGCACATTATTGTGCAGTTGCAGGAATCATTATAATATTTAGGTTTCTTACAATTTGGTCTTGCACATGTAGGTCCTGCCGTTAGAGGCTTAGACCCACTGTTCAACCCATTTTTCATATGGGGAAATCAAATGTCCATGAATATTAGTCAAATTAAGAAACTCAGAAATATTGTTAGGATGAAGAAACTTGCGATGAATAATAGCAAGATCTTTGCTTGCACAATGAAGAAGACATCAGTCAAGTATAGGATGGTACTAACTCTTTTACCTTGTTTTTACCCCTTGGGCCATCAATCAACTATAGGATGGTACTAACTCTTTTACCTACTTTGCATATCTTTGTTTCCACTACTTTTCAAAGCAGTTCACCAATGATTACCTCCCAAACAACCTGCATGGTCAAGAGGGGAGGAAGGTATTCATTCAACACATACAGTACAATATTGAAGTCTTGCTGAAGAGGACGAAGGTTGGGCGGGCAACTATCCATAGCCACTGGCCTAAAGTTGCAAGGACATTCAACATCACTGAAGGCTCAATATTTTCCTTCCTCTTCTGCAGTTTCCCACATGAGATTCATCTGTCTATTTACCGTTGTATGATGCTACTTTCCATAGGTTTTTGATGTTGCATGCGAAACTTGGTGCTATTGTGTAATGGCGGAACTGAGTGCCGAAGCTATCTGATGTAATTTGATTATGAAATCCTGGTTGCTGTTATTCGGATATGAAATATCTGGTGTGTTTTAATAAGAAATATCAATTTGGTTAGTACATGGATTATCAATAACAGGCTAATTACCCTGCTTTTTGGGCTTTCCGATTGCAAATGGTTACTCAGACAACATCGTGGGTGATGAACTCAGACAACCCACACGGTTTCTAGAAAGTAGGCGTGTTCGATCAACTAACAATTACACATGGCTTCCGGACAAGAACTGTTTACGTTAGGCCACCTTGCACAAACGTTTCCACACAAAAAACTAAGCGTGATATACATACGAAGGGAAATGTTTTTCTGGGATTCACCGCGTGGGATGTACATATGAACGGAAACAATTTGGTTTCGATGCCCCGCCAGATCACACATGAACTCGTTTTGCACCAGCCTGTGTGCCATGAGGGCCTATCCCCGACGATTTCTGGGTCGTGTGGGAAGGACCCCCCTATCGCCCACACTCACTTGGGGATGGTTCCAAACACCGTCACGGAAAGGGGTTAAAAGCCGCCTGTATAGCAGCTCTCTGCACCAGTGATAGACCTGTTGTTGCCATGCTCGTTGTCTCAGTTAAAATGAGATCACTGTTATCATGGTTTATGTGACTTAGGTGCTAGTGTGAGTGCTATTCCTTTAACCTTAGACCAATAAATTATGAATGACATGGGATCCTCTGAAATAGAAGACATAGATGTTACTATTAAGCTTGCTAATAGAGACACCATCACACCACTTGGGATTGTTAGAGATGTTGAAGTCTTGTGTTGGAAAATAAAATATCCTACTCATTTTCTAGTTCTTGGTTCCCCACAATATGACTTTTGTCCCATTATATTTGGTAGACCTTTCTTGAACACCGTTAATGCTAAAATAGATTGTGAGAAACAAATCGTCGGTGTTAGTTTTGGTGATGAGTCTCATGAGTTTCATTTTTCCAAGTTCAATAGAAAACATCATAAGAAATAATCGACTAATAAGGATGAGATAATTGGTCTTTCTTCTATTGTCGTGCCTCGTACTATTCCACTAGAACAATATTTGCTAGACCATGAAAATGATATGCATATGAATGAAATAAATGTGATAGATAAACTTTTCCTTCAACAACGACCTCTACTTAAATACAATTTTCCTTTTGAAACTCTAGGAGGTCCTCCTCCACCTAAAGGTGATCCGGTGTTTGAATTAATACAATTGCCAGAAACTTTGAAATATGCTTATCTTGATGAGAAAAAGATATCTCCTGTTATTATTAGTGCTAACCTTTTAGAACATGAGGAAGAAAGATTATTGAAAATTCTGAAGAAGCATCGAGCTGCTATTGGATATACTCTTGATGATATTAAGGGCATTAGTCCAACTCTCTGTCGGCACAAGATTAAAATGGAACCTGATGCTAAACCCGTTGTTGATCACCAATTAGCTTTAAATCCTAAAAAGAAAGAAGTGGTAAGAAATAAAATACCGAAGCTTCTTAAATACCACTTTCACCAATATGGATTTTATGGTTTTTCTTAAATACCTGTTTCACAAATTGATCAAGAGAAAACCACCTTTACTTGTCCATTAGGATTTTATGGTTATAGACGTATGCCTTTTGTTTTATGCAATGCAGCTGCTACCTTTCAAAGTTGTATGACTGTTATATTCTTTGATTTTTGTAGAAAGATTGTTGAGGTTTTCATGGATGATTTTTCTGTTTACAGAAGTTCTTTTGATGATTGCTTAAGAAACCTTGATCGAGATTTGCAGAGAAGCAAGCAAAGTAATCTTGTCTTGAATTGGGAGAAGTGCCACTTTATGGTTAATGAAAGTATTATCTTGGGACATAAAATTTCTAAACGAAGTATTGAGGTGGATAAAGCTAAAGTTGATGCAATTGAGAAAATGCCATGTCCTGAAGATATCAAAGGTATTCATAGTTTCCTTGGTCATGCTGGTTTTTATATGAGATTTATTAAATACTTCTCTCAAATTTCTAGGCCTCTTACAAATCTTCTACAAAAGGATGTTCCATTTGTTTTTGATGAAGATTGTGTAGAAGCCTTTGAAGCACTTAAGAAAGCCTTAATTTCTGCACCTAGTGTTCAACCACATGATCGAAACTTGCCTTTTGCTAGTGATTATGTTGTTGGTGTTGTTTGAGGACAAAGAGTTGATAATAAATTAAATTTTATTCATTATGCTAGTAAAACTCTAGACAGCGCCCAACGCAATTATGCTACCAATGAAAAATAATTCCTAGTAGTTGTGTTTGCTTGTGATAAATTCAAATCTTACGTTGTTGATTCTAAAGTGATTGTTCTCACAGATCATGCTGTTATTAAATATCTTATGGAAAAGAAGGATGCTAAACCTAGAATCATTAGGTGGGTTCTCGTGCTACAAGAATTTGACTTGCATACCAGTGATAGAAAAGGAGCTGGGAACCCCGTAGCTAATATCTTGTCTATGTTAGAAAATATTCTTCATGACCCACAACCTATTAATGATAGTTTTCCTGATGAGCAATTAGCTGCAATAAATGTCTCTCATGACACCCCTTGGTATGCTGACTATGCCAATTATATTATTGCTAAATATATACCACCTAGCTTCACTTGCCGAAAAAAATAAAAAAATCTTTTATGATTTAAGACATTACTTTTGGGATGACCCAAAACTTTATAAAGAAGGTGTAGATGGTATTATTAGTTGTTTGTGTACCTAAGCATGAACAGGGACAAATCCTACAAAAATGTCACTCTGAAGCTTATGGAGGGCATCATGCTAGAGATGGAACTGCTCACAAGGTATTGTAATATGGTTTTTATTGGCCTACTCTCTTCAAGGATGCCCGGAAGTTTGTTATATCTTGTGATGAATGTCAAATAATTAGCAATATTGGTAAGCATCGGCAAATGTCTATGAATTATTCTCTTGCTGTTGAAACATTCAATGTCTGGGGTTTCGATTACATGGGGCCTTTTCCTTCCTCTAATGGGTATACACATATTTTGGTTGTTGTTGATTATGTTACTAAGTGGGTAGAAGATAACTAGTAGTGCTGATCACAACACATGTATTAAAATGCTTAAGGAAGTTATTTTCCAATGTTTGGAGTCCCTAGATATTTAATGACTGATGGTGGTTCACATTTAATTCATGGTGCTACCGTAAAATGCTTGCTATGATGTTAACCATAGAATTGCATCCCCCAATAATCCTCAGTCTAGTGGTCAAGTTGAACTTAGCAATAGTGAAATAGAATTAATTTTACAAAAAACTATCAATAGGTCTTGAAAGAATTGGTCTAAGAAATTAGAGGATGCACTTTTGGCTTATAGAAGAGCTTATAAAAATCCCATGGGTATGTCTCTGTATAAAATGGTTTATGGAAAAGCTTGTCAGTTGCCTCTTGAGTTAGGACATAAAGCGTATTGGGCAATTAAAGAACTCAGCTATGATTTCAAACTTGCTGATGAATGGAGAACCGAAGCTTATGAAAATGCCAAGTTATTTAAAGAAAAAGTAAAAAGAAGGTGTGACAAAAGAATCCAAAACTATGAGTTCAAAGTTGGAGAATATGTTCTTTTGGACAACTCTCATTTCAGATTTTTTTGCAGGAAAAACTTCTCCCCAAATGGGAAGGACCTTATGTTACCGAGGAGGTTTATCTATCTAGAGCTATCGAAACAAATAATGCCAAAGGTACTAACCCGAAGGTTGTCAATGGGCAAAGAATAAAACATTATATCTCAGGTACGCCCATTAATGTTGAAAGCAATAATATCCAAACTATGACACCAGAAGAACACATAATAGAAACCTTCCAAAACACTCCAGAATCGTTGAAAAACAGGAGGTATGTGATACAATAAGTAAACGGACTCCGAAAAATCCACAAAAATATTTTCTTTCAGTTTTGGAATATATTAACAATTAGGAAAATAAGAAACAACGAGGAAGGCAAACATAGTGGGCACAAGACACCACGGCGCGCCTGGGTTGTGCCCACCTCGAGTACCTTCGGACTCTCTTTTTCTCCTGTTTGCTTGTTTCCCAAGATAAAAAATCTTTATATACCTCCCGAACCTATTGACCACCGTATCGCGGAGAAATCATCTGTTTTCTTTTCTTGATGTTTTCTGACAGATCTAGATTACCATGGCCACCTCAAGCTCCTCCAAGGGAAAGTTCTTCGGGAATGTCAACAGCCCATATTTGCGGGAGGTGATGTACCACCCTCAAGCCATCGAGATGTGTTAGTGGGTGCTCCACATCCGCGATGTCCAGGGTCCCAAAAGGACGGGAACCATCGATTCCAGGATCGAAGCTATGGATAAGGAAGTCTTCAAGTGCAAGGGAATGGTAGACCGTGGACTCAATGCTAACCACCTCATGATTGCGGACTACACCTGTGATCTCAAGGTGAATGGCAAATCTATGAAGAACATCGTCTTCACCATCAACGAGCAAATCAACTTTCTATAAAGTCAAATCTATGATCTCCGAAACCAGGTCTTTGAATATGAGGCAAAGTTTAAAGGTATGACTTTGGTAGCCAGTTGCAGGACCCGTAAGACTCACTCCGCCTCTTATGATGGTGAGCCCTTGCCATGAAAACATGAGGATAAGAACGCTACTACTTCATCACCACCACCTCCTTCTTCATCACCAAAGGAGACTTGAGTATCGGGTATGGGCCATCCCCTTGTCTTGTGCCAAGCCTGGGGGAGGTTCCCCGGTAACGTATCACCTCCACTATCTTTTGCCTTTACTTATCTTAATTCGATCTTTAGTTATCTTTAAGTTTAGTTGAATAAAAGTTTAGTTCGATCCTTTCTTTTCAGCTAATTGCTTAGTGATCTATCCTTGTAATCGTGTGCAAGATATATAATAAAGTTTAGTTTGACTTTTGTTTTCTTTACTTTCATGTTCCATAAAAGAAAGGAAAAACATGAAAAAGATCATATGCTAATATTATGGTAAGTAATGACATCACATAAGGATTAGTATAAGTAGAAAATTTTATTCGAGAGTTACAAACATATCATTGGTCAATAATGCAATTCATGAAATAATTCATAAGGGAAGAGAAGATTCACATGCAAATACACTTTCTTGGACATCTGTTATGATTGTGAGCCCCCATCAAAATATTATATGCCAAAATTATTTACGGTGGACAAGGAAGAAAACATAATGATTTATGTTTCTTCATATTCACATAGAAGTTATATTTTCATAGATCCTTTAACATGTGGTGCTTGCCCCCATCTTTGCTATCCAAAAATTCTGCACTAAGTAGAGATACTACTTGTGCATCCAAACCCCTTAAACCAAATCTTGTTTTGAGAGTCCACTATACCTATCTATGGATTGAGTAAGATCCTTCAAGTAAGTTGTCATCGGTGCAATAAGGCAATAAAAATTGCTCCTAAATGTGTTAGATCATTTATTGAAAGAGAAAATTGAGCATTGTACGAACTTGTGATGGCAAAATAATAAAGGTGACAAACTACATAATAAAGGTTGCTATCATAAGGGGCGATATAACGTGACATTCTTTTGCACTAAAATATTGAGCATACAACCAAAAAGCGCATGGCAACCTCTACTTCCCTCTGCGAAGGGCCTATCTTTTACTTTTATGTATTTACTTTTATGCAAGAGTCAAAGTATCTGTCTATTCTTTTTTTATATTTTTCTCTTTTGGCAAGCACCATGTGGTGAGGAAAGATCTAGGCACATATATCTAGTTGGATATTGGTAGACATGAGTTATTATGGTCGACAACACCCTTAAGGTGAATACGTTGGGAGGAGAAACTATAGGCCCTATCTATCTATGTTTCCGGTTGAAATTTTTTGCTCATGTGTATGCGGTGAATGTTTGCAACCATAGAAGACTATATGATGGTAGAATATGTGGACTTTCCAAAAAGGCTCCGATACGTGACCCTTCCTAAAAATATGATGAATTGTAGTTGCAAAGTTGATTGAGAACATAGTTTGTTGATTTTCTATAGAGTTTATTCTTTATACTTCGATGTTGTGATGAATTGTTACTTGTTCATGAGAATTTTCTTATAAAAGTTTTGTGATAAAAGTTCTATAATAAAGTTTGTTACTTTTATAATAATATAGATGATGCTTCTATGGCCATATTTTGTTTTTATCGACACCTCTCTCTCTAAGCATGTGGACATGTTTTCTGATATTGTTTTTTCGCTTGAGGAAAAGTGAGGTCTAAGATTGAGTGAGTTGATACGTCCATTTTGCATCATGATTACCTACTGTTATTTATAATTTTTTATGCATAATAATGCTTTTTGGAGTGATTCTAATGCCTTTTCTCTCATAATATGCAAGGTTCACACAAAGAGGGAGAATATTGGGAGCTGGAATTCCGGACCTGAACAAGCTACGTCAGGCTACCTATTCAGCACAACTCCAAATGAGCTAAAACTTCATAGATAATTTTTATGGAATATTTAAGAATTATTGGACAAAATAACTACTAGAGGGGGCCCACCAGGTGGGCACAACCCACCTGGGTGTGCCAGGGAGCCCAGTCATGCCATGGTGGGTTGTGCCCTCCTCGGCCCACCTCTGATGTCACTCTTCTGGTATATAAGTCATTTTGACCTAGAAAAAAACTAAGGAGAAGACTTTCAGAATGAAGCGCCGCCGTCTTGAGGCGGAATTTAGGCAGGAGCACTTTTGCCTTCTAGCGGAGTGATTCCGCCAGGGGAACTTCCCTCTCGTAGGGGGGAAATCATTGTCATCATCATCACCAATAACTCTCCCATCTTGGGGATGACAATGTCCATCAACATCTTCAACAGCACCATCTCCTCTCAAACCCTAGTTCATCTCTTGTGTTCAATCATTCTACCGGAACCTTATATTCGTGCTTGTGGGTGACTAGTAGTGTTGATTACATCTTGTAGTTGATTACTATATGGTTTAATTGGTGGAAGATTATATGTTTAGATCCATTACGCTATTTATACCCCTCTGATCTTGAGCATGAGTATCATTTGTGAGTAGTTACTTTTGTTCTTGAGGTCACGGGAGAAATCTTGTTGCAAGTAATCATGTGAACTTGATATGTGTTCGATATTTTGATGGTATGTATGTTGTGACTACCTTAGTGGTGTCATGTGAACGTCGACTACATGGCACTTCACCATATTAATGCATGAGGGATTGCATTGTGGAGTATTTATTATATGATGGGTTGCGAGAGTGACAAAATCTTAAACCCTAGTTTATGCGCTACCTCGTAAGGAATAGATTTCGATCCAAAAGTTTAATGCTATGGTTAGATTTTATATTAATACTTTTCTCGTACTTGCGGATGCTTGCGATGGGGTTAATCATAAGTTGGAGGTTTGATCAAGTACGAACAACAGCTAAGCACCGGTCCACCCACATATCAAATTATCAAAGTAGCAAACACAAATCAAACCAACATGATGAAAGTGACTAGAGGAAATTCCCGTGTATCCTCAAGAATGTTTTTCTTATCATAAGAGACCGTTTTGGCCTGTCATTTGCCTCAAAAGGATTGGGCTACCTTGCTGCACTTTTCTTACCGTTACCGTCACTTGCTTGTTACTAATTATCTTTCTATCAAACTACTTGTTACCGATTATTTCATTGCTTGCAGAGAATACCTTGCTGAAAACCACTTGTCATTTCCTTCTACTCCTCGCCGGGTTCGACACTCTTAACTATCAAAAGGACTACGATTGATCCCCTACTCTTGTGGGTCATCAAGGCTCTTTTCTGCGGGGGGGGGGGGGGGTGAAGCGCACTTGGTAAGTGGAAATCGGTAAGAAAAAAACTATTACTACGCGCCAAAATTTATTCTCACTCGTTACTATGGAGAACAATCCTTTGAGGGGTTTGTTGGGTATCTTCACCTCGACCGGAACCACAATTAGTTGCCCCTCAACCTACTACACCTACTTAAAATATTGGTTAAAAAATTCCTTTGGGTATGATAGAACAACTGTTAGCTAATCCTTATGTAGGAGACGGAACCGAACATCCTGATATGCACTTGATATATGTGGATGAAATTTGTGGATTATTGAAGCTTGCAGGTTTACCCAGAGATAAAGCTAAGAAGAAGGTTTTCCCTTTTTCTTTGAAGGTAAAAGCATTGGCATGGTATAGGCTATGAGATGATATTGGATCTTGGAATTGGAATCGCTTGAAATTGGAATTTCACCAAAAAAATTATCCTATATCAAGAAGAAGGTTTTCCCTTTTTCTTTTTAGGTAAATGCATTGGCATAGTATAGGCTATGAGATGATATTGGATCTTGGAATTGGAATCGCTTGAAATTAGAATTTCACCAAAAAATTATCATATGCATCTAATTCATCATGATCGGAATTATATATATATATATTTTTGGCCTCGTGATGGAGAAAGTATAGCTCTAACTTTGGGGAGGCTTAAGTCAATGTTATATTCATGCCCCAATCATGAGCTCTCAAGAGAAATTATCATTCAGAATTTTTATGCTCGGCTTTCTCATGATGATTGATCCATGCTCGATACTTCTTGTACTAGTTCTTTTATGAAGAAGACTATTGAATTTAGGTGGGATCTTTTAGAAAGAATTAAACACAACTCTAAAGATTGTGAACTCGACGGAGGTAAAGATTCAGGTATTAAGCTTAAATTTGATTGTGTTAAATCTTTTATGAATACCGATGCTTTTCAAAAGTTTAGCACTAAATATGGACTTGACTCTAAGATAATAGCCTCTTTTTGTGAATCATTTGCTACTCATGTTGATCTCCCAAAGGAGAAGTGGATTAAATATCACCCACCTATTAAAGAACGAATTAAAGAACCGGTAATAGCTAAAGATAAAACTATCATTTATAATGTTGATACAGTTGTTCCTACTGCTTATATTGAAAACCCACCTTTACCTGTTAGGATAAAGGAACATGCTAAGGTTTCAACTGTGGTCAATATAAGTTATATTAGAGCACCTAAGCCTGCTGAAAAAATCAAAGTAGAACCTGGCGTTGCTATGGTTAAAGATCTCTTGATAGAAGATATAGATGGGCATGTTATTTACTTCAGTAATGAAGCTGCTAGAATCGCTAAACCCGATGAGAAAGATAAACATCGACCTGTTCTTGGCATGCTCGTTGTCTCAGTTAAAATAGGAGATCACTGTTATCATGGTTTATGTGACTTCGGTGATAGTGTGAGTGCTATTCCTTTTACCTTATACAAAGAAATTATGAATGACATAGCACCCGCTGAAATAGAACACATAGATGTTACTATTAAGCTTGCTAATAGAGACACAGTCACACCACTTGTGATTGTTAGAGATGTTGAAGTCTTGTGTGGGAAAATAAGATATCCTATGGATTTTCTAGTTCTTGGTTCCCCACAAGATGACTTTTGTCCCATTATATTTGGTAGACCTTTCTTGAACACCGTTAATGCTAAAATAGATTGTGAGAAACAAACCATCGGTGTTGGTTTTGGTGATGAGTCTCATGAGTTTTATTTTTCCAAGTTCAATAGAAAACATCATAAGTAAGAATCGCCCTGTGAGGACGAGATAATTGGCCTTTCTTCTATTGTCGTGCCTCCTACTGATCCACTATAACAATATTTGCTAGACCATGAAAATGATATGAATATGCATGAAAGAAATGAGATAGATAAAATTTTCTTTGAGCAACGACCTCTGCTTAAACACAATTTGCCTATTGAAACTCTAGGAGGTCCTGTGTTTGAATTAAAACAATTGACAAACACTTTGAAATATGTTTATCTTGATGAGAAAAAGATATATCCCATTATTATTAGTGCTAACCTTTGAGAACATGAAGAAGAAAGATTATTGAAAATTCTAAAGAAGCATCAAGCTGCTATTGGATATACTCTAGATGATCTTAAAGGCATTAGTCCCACTCTCTGTCAGCAAAAGATTAATATGGAACATGATACTCAACCCATTGTTGATCACCAACAACGTTTATATCCTAAAATGAATGAAGTGGTAAGAACTGAAATACTGAAGCTTCTGGAAACAAGTATAATTTATCCCGTAGCTGATAGTAGATGGGTAAGTCATGTTCATTGTGTCACTAGGAAAGGAGGTATTACTGTTGTTCCTAATGATAAAAATGAACTTATTCCACAAAGAATTGCCACAGGCTATAGAATGGTAATTGATTTTAGAAATTTAAATAAAGCAACTAGAAAAGATCATTACCCTCTACCTTTTATTGATCAAATGTTAGAAAGATTATCTAAGCACCCACACTTTTGTTTTCAGGATAGATATTATGTTTTTCTCAAATACTTGTTTCACAACCCGATCAAGAGAAAACCACCTTTACTTGTCCTTTTAGAACTTATGCTTATAGATGTATGCCTTTTCGTTTATGCAATGCGCCTGCTACCTTTCAAAGATGTGTGACTGCTAATTCTCTGATTTTTGTGAAAAGATTGTTGAGGTTTTCATGGATGATTTTTCCGTCTACGAAACTTCTTTTGATGATTGCTTAAGCAACCTTGATCGAGTTTTGCAGACATGTAAGCAAACTAATCTTATCTTGAATTGGGAGAAGTGACACTTTATGGTTAATGAAGTTATTGTCTTGGGACATCAAATTTTTGAACGAGGTATTGAGATGGATAAAGCTAAAGTTGATGCAATTGATAAAATGCCATGTCCTAAAGATATCAAAGGTATTCGTAGTTTCCTTGGTCATGCTGGTTTCTATAGGAGATTTATTAAAGACTTCTCTAAAATTTCTAGGCCTCTTGCAAATCTGTTACAAAAGGATGTTCCAATTGCTTTTGATGTTGATTGTGTAGAAGCCTTTGAAACACTTAAGAAAGCCTTAATTTCTGCACCTATTGTTCAACCACCTAATTGGAACTTGCCTTTTGAAATTATGTGTGATGCTAGTGATTATGTTGCTGGTGTTGTTTTAGGACAAAGAGTTGATAAGAAATTAAATGTTGTTCATGATGTTAGTAAAACTCTAGATAGGGCCCACCGAAATTATGCTACTAATGAAAAAGAATTCTTAGCAGTTGTGTTTGCTTGTCATAAATTCAGATCTTACATTGTTGATTCTAAAGTGATTGTTCACACTGATCATGCCGCTATTAAATATCTTATGGAAAAGAAGGATGCTAAACCTAGACCCATTAGGTGGGTTCTCTTGCCACAAGAATTTTACTTGCATATCACTGATAGAAAAAGAGCTGAGAACCCCGTAGCTAATAACTTTTCTAGCTTAGAAAATATTCTTGAGGACCCACAACCAATTAATGATTGTTTTCCTGACGAGCAATTAGCTACAATAAATGTCTTTCATAACACCCCTTGGTATGTTGACTATGCTAATTATATTGTTGCAAAGTATATACCACCTAGCTTCACTTACCAACAATAGAAAATAAAATTCTATGACTTAAGACATTACTTTTGGGATGACATTACAAAAAAAAGACACATCTGTGACATTTTGGGCCGAACGAAATTTTCTTCTGTCATGCTTATGACACTTCTATGACGATAAATGTGACAAAACCTGGTATCATCATATATGTGGTGGGCTCCTACTTCTATGACAAATATTCATGACAGAAAATGGGCTTGTCGTCCTTAGCTGGCAGGAGATGCACCTACATGACATTCTTTGGGCCGTCCATGATGGAAAAAATCGTGGTAGAAGCAAGGGCGAAGAAAATTTCGAGGAGTTCCCGGTTACGGTGGGTTGTCGGGGCCAAGCGATGCACGGAGGGATTGCATGTTTCTCTCGTACACGTACGCGCGTGGGTGTGAGGCATTGGGCTCTAACTGAACCCGAGCGAGGCGTTCTGCAGCGACCTCACCCAAATGGATCGAAGTCTCTATGCTTAAGTGTCATCCCTGGATCAGTATGCTAACACACACAGTACTCGAGGAATTATAACAGAGTTCAATCACACACTTTATTACATCGAGATCCTCAAAAGAGTATTTATTACAATAATATGGCCAAAGGCCATCTAAAATAAAATAACTGCGGAAGCATCGAAGGTAAGTGAGTCCATCCAACTCCACGGCAAACTGAGTGCAGAACAATGACCTATCGCACCTTTAATCCTCGTCGGAAAAGTCTGCAACATGAGACATTGCAGCCGTGTAGGTCAGCACATGGAATATCCTGGCAATTTCACACCATAGAATAATAAAAAAAACTATCTCTATATGCAAATTTCGCAGGTGGAGGCTCTACGTTTAATTTTTGCATAAAGCCAATTTTACCCTACAACAAAGGAGTAATTTTTTATTTACTACTAAATTAAAATCCCATTATTGAGAAGGTTCCTCCAACTCAATCCCAAATTTCCCAAGTTATTAGTAAGCCAATTATTTCATTAAATAGAGTGATGAGATCAACTAATAATTCACTTCTAGATACTCAAGTTGTCCATAACCGGGGACACGGGTAATCATGATTAGTTTGTACACTCTGCAGAGGTTTGTGCACTTTTCCCCACAAGACTCTACCACCTCCATGATCGGAAGATCGAGACATAGCCTTTCAGAAGCGTTTGCCCTTAACCCTGGGTAGACCGGTACACCTACTTTCCCCTACATCAGCTAGTCTACCAAAGAAGAGGTCATACAACTTACTCAACTATGCCAGAGCCCATAATGGCTTGTGGCTGCACAAGAAAGTTTCTAGGCATGAAATATGTTATGATCCCTTTGAGCCTGGGTGGCGGACCTAGGGTAATCACACGGGTACTCCGAGATTCCCCTTGGGAAAGCACTGGTTTCTCCAGGTGCCCCAAACAATCCACCCAGATGTGTATTAAAGTTGCCATCTTATGTTGTCCCAAAATTATTATCTCTCGCAACTTACATGGATCACGCATACCAATCCCCGTCTACGAGCTTGGCTAAGCAATATGATATAACGAAAATTCCCGAGGTGATCAAAGGTCATAGGTTCCTACCACATGAACTACAAAGCATAACCACATGTTCCCAATCCTACTCATGCAATCTTTGAGGGTGAAACTAATGCATAGTAAAAACTGGGTATTGAAAATTATGATCAAAGTGTGAATTGCCTTGCTAACGACCGTTGAACTCTAAAGACTCGTAGCAGCAAGCCTCTCACTCCGGATGATCTAACGTAAGCAAGCAATAACATACATACACATACAAGCAAAGATCCAAAAAAGAAAGCAAATAAAAGACTTCGAAAAACGTCAAAAACAACCAAATAAAGTTTCTATACAGAACGTAATTTTTACATCAACAAAAAAAATGGTTTTGGTTTTAACATAAAGTACAAGTTACTAGCTTCGATTTGCAAAAAGAATCACCTAAAACCGAGTTACGAAACTCGAGCTACGGCCTAACAAAGTTTGAATTCAGATCTGTTTGAATTCAAATTTTAAATTTTCAATAATATTTTTCGTTTGGTTCTATGGATGGAGGATAGTTTTATGAAGCTGTAGGAAAAAGAATCAACTAAATCGGATCTATAGACTAAAAGATATACTAGAACCAAGAATTTGTATAGAATCTGAGATTGGAAAAAAATACTGGAAAAGGAGAAATAAATTCGGCCAGATGCCAAGTGGCACTTTCTGATTGGTTGGCTGGGTGCTCACCGGACTTGTCGCCGGAGATGAGGAAGATGGTGGATCCGGTGTGCTTCGGCGAAGGATGTGTGCGGGACGGTGTAGAGGACGATGAGGCGGATCCGAGCAGCAGTGCGACGGGATCGTTCTCGTCTCCTGGCGCGGTGGAGAAGCCGCCGGAATCCACGAACTCCGACGAAAAATTGGCGAGGTTAGGGAGGCGGAAAAACTCCAGAAGGAGAGGGCTTCGAACGAGGGGTGAGAGGGTCTCCCAGGGGTGCTTTATATGGGGCAGGGGAGGGCCAGAATCTTGGTGTTGCCTGGGTGTATCGAGTAAGGAGAATCATGAGCCTCCTGAAGAATCAACTTTCTGATCTCTGGATCATTGGGTACATAAATACGCTTCTCAAACCATAAGGTTCAATGTTCATCCTAACGAAATCCTTCTGCCTTTCCTTGGTTCATCCTTCCCTTTATCTCCGCAATACCTTTGTCTAACTTCTGGGCTTCTCGGATCTTTCCCAACAAAGTGGATTGAATTTCCATTGTGGCAACAACACCTCATGGTACTATCTCCAATCGAAGATCTCTGAGATCATCAATTAACTCCTGAGGTAATCCTCCTGCTGTGAGGGTATTAACATAGCTCTTGCGGCTCAATGCATCTGCCACAACATTAGCCTTTCCTGGGTGATAGTGCAATTTCATATCATAATCCTTTATGAGCTCCAACCATCTTCTCTGCCTGAGGTTCAACTCCTTCTGCGTGAAGATGTATTTCAAACTCTTATGATCCATGTAAACATCACAACGATTTCCGATAAGAAAATGTCTCCAGGTCTTGAGTGCGTGCACTATGGCCCCTAACTCCAAATCATGTGTGGCATAATTCCGCTCATGAGGTCGAAGCTTACGTGAGGCATATGAAACAACTCTTCCTTCTTGCATAAGAACACCTCCAAGTCCCTGACGAGAAGCGTTGCAATATACTTGGAAATCCTTGCGTATATTCGGAAGAATTAGCACTGGGGCTGTGACCAAACGTTTCTTTAGCTCCTGCCTCACATTCGTCGGTCCAAACGAACCTAGTGTCTCTCTTCAATAACTCTGTCATGGGATTCGCGATCTTGGAGAAATTCTCAATAAACCTCCGGTAATATCCTGCAAGTCCAAGAAAACTGCGAATCTCTCCGACTGAGGTGGGTACCTTCCATTCGGTGACGGCTTCAACCTTGGAGGGGTCTACTGCTATTCCTTCTCCTGATATAACATGTCCAAGAAATCCGACTTCCTTCAACCAGAATTCGCACTTGCTAAACTTTGCGTATAATTGATGTTCCCTGAGCTTCTCTAGAACCAAGCACAAATGTTCCTTGTGTTCTTCATCATTCTTCGAGTAAATGAATATGCATCAATGAATACCACAACAAACTTATCCAAGAACTCCATGAATACCTTATTCATCATACTCATAAAATAGGCAGGGGCATTAGTCAAACCAAAAGACATGACCGTGTACTCATAAAGCCCATATCTCGTGGTAAAAGCTGTCTTGGGTATATCCTGTTCTCGAATCTTCAGCTGGTGATATCCTGATCGAAGATCGATCTTTGAGAAAACTTTTGCTCCTTGTAGATGGTCAAACAAATTATTGATCATCGGCAAAGGGTACTTGTTCTTGATCGTCACCTCATTCAACACACGATAATCTACAACCATTCTCAAGGATCCATCCTTCTTCTCAACTAGAAGCAGTGGGCTCCCCAAGGTGATGAACTCGGTCGAACATAAACTTTCTCCAATAATTCCTTAATCTGCTTCTTAATTTCCTCCAGATCATTTGCAGGCATCCGGTACAGTCTCTTGGATATTGGTCCGGTGCCTGGTAACAATTCGATCAAAAACTCTATGTCCCGATCCGGTGGCATGCGGGGCAATTCAATACATCAGGATAATCCTTCACAGCTGGTACTTCCTCCTGAACAACTCCCGAAAGAGAATTCACTTGAGTCCTCCTTGGCATATGCCTCGACACATACTTGATCTGCTTCCCCACTGCAGTGGTGAGAAGAATCGACTTACTGGCACAACCAATATTCCCTTCATACTTGGATAGCTAGTCCATGCCTAGGATCACGTCCAATCCTTGGGATTCTCGGACAATGAGGTCGGTGGGGAAAACGTGTCTCCCTATGGTCAATGGTAACTGAAAACATCCCCGACTATCCATAGACTCTGCTCCTGGGGAACTTACTAATATTGGTGTTTTAAGGGCTACGGTCGGCAACTTAAACTTATGCACAAACCCCTTTGATATGAATGAATGCGATGCACCAGTGTCAAAAAGAACAAGGGCTGTGAATGAATTAACCAAGAACTTACCAACAACGATGTCAGGATGGTCATAAACTTCCCCCACATTGACATGGTTCACCTGACCTCTGGTGAAGGGATTGGGCTTCTTGCCTCCAGAGCTTCCATTACCGTTCAGTGGTGTAGTGTTCGGTTTTCCCGCACTTGAAATAGGTAATGTGTCTCAGATCCTTCTTTGCCGATGTAGCGGGGTTGGACTGATGCTGATTGTTGTTTCCTCCGTTCCCATTGCCATTCCTATGGCCATTATGGTTGTGTCCGTTACCTCCATGATGTGAATGTCCTCCATGTTTATGGTGAGTGTGTCCACCATACTTACCGGATCCTGATCCATTATTTCTCGAGTACGGGGTATAGTGAGGCTTCTGCTGAACTCCAGAGTTGTACTTTCCCTGTCCGTACTTCCTCTTGCGATTCTCCACCTGCTGCTGCTTGCCTTCCAGAATGATAGCCTTGTCGACCAACTCTTGATAATTGTTAAAGGTAGCCACAGTCAACTGAAGTCCCAGATCATCGTTTAGTCCCTCCAGAAACTTCTCCTTCTTAGCTGCATCATCGTCCACATCTCCAGGAGCATACGAGGATAACTTGTTGAATTCATCCACATCATCACCAATAGAATGATTTCCCTGGCGTAAGTTGCGGAACTCATGCTTCTTCAGACTCATAGCTCCGGCTGAAACATGTGCGGTACGGAACGCCTGCTGGAACTGATCCCAAGTAACATTGGCTATGGGAAATGTAGTGGTGTAATTCTCCCACCATGAAGTTGCTGGTCCATCCAGTTGATGTGCGGTAAAGCGCACCTTCTCAGTGTTGGTGCATCCTGCGGTGGTCAGCTCCCTTTCGATCTTGCGAAGCCAGTCATCTGCAATGATCTGCTCCGTGCTGTTAGAGAACACGGGTGGGTTCAGCCTCAGGAAACGGGTAAGGTTGTCGACCGGGGGTGGTGGCAGTGGGTTGTTGTTGTTCTGGTTTTGATTCTGGATGAGTAGCTGCATGAGGGCATTCTGGTTCTGGATCAACTAGGTAAGTTCCGGTGGGAATTCTGGGTCATGTCTTGGAGGCATCTGTTATGTTTAGAGTGGATGAGAAATTAGAATAGAATAAGGTCCTAATGAGGGAAATCACTACCCATATGCTTATGATAGCAAAGAAAGTTTCAAATCAAGCAATTCACATAGATCACACCACACAAGCAAAAACCTACAGGTAAGGTCATATCCACAAGAGATATGATCTCTTCATACTACCGCAATCATTCATTGGACTCAACTTGGTAGTGGTGGTCTAAACTAAATCTTCTCAAATCAAAGTCAACTCTAGCTTCTTCTTCTTCGTCAATGATCTCTTCACAGGTCATGGTCTCATGGGGCTGAGCAACTTGCCGATGGGGTTCGACAACTATTTTATTAAAGTGGAGAAGAGATAGAAATGAATAGAGAAGAGTATAGACCAACGGATATTTAAGGAAGTCGTAAAATAAGGTTTCCTTCCTATGGTTTTCCATTTCCTAGTGGCCGCGTCCTACAGTCAGCGTGTGCTTTGATACCATCTTGTAGCGACCTGACCCAAATGGATCGAAGCTTTGTGCTTAAGTGTCTATGCTGAAACACACAATACTCGAGGAATTATAACAGAGTTCAATCACACACTATATTACATCGAGATCCTCAAAAGAGTATTTATTACAATAATATGGCCAAAGGCCATCTAAAATAAAATAACTGGGGAAGCATCGAATGTAAATGAGTCCATCCAACTCCACGGCAAACTGTGTGCAGAACAACGACCTATTGCACCTTTAATCCTCGTCGGAAAAGTCTGCAACATGAGACGTTGCAGCCATGTAGGTCAGCACATGGAATATGCTGGCAATTTCACACCATAGAATAATAATAAAAAACTATCTCTATATGCAAATTTAGCTGGTGGAGGATCTAAGTTTAATTTTTGCATAAAGCCAATTTTACCCTACAACAAAGGAACAAATTTTTATTTAATATAAATTAAAATGCCATTATTGAGAAGGTTCCTCCAACTCAATCCCAAAATTCCCAACTTATTAGTAACCCAGTAATTTCATTAAATAGAGTGATGAGATCAACCAATAATTCACTTCTAGATACTCAAGTTGTCCATAACCGGGGACACGACTAATCATGATTAGTTTGTTCACTCTCCAGAGGTTTGTGCACTTTTCCCCACAAGACTCGACCACCTCCATGATCGTAAGATCGAGACATAGCCTTTAAGAAGCGTTTTCCCTTAACCTTGGGTAGGCCGGTACACCTACTTTCCCCTACATCAGCTAGTCTACCACGGAAAGAGGTCACGCAACTTACTCAACTATGCCAGAGCCCATAATGGCTTGTGGCTGCACACGAAAGTTTCTAGGCATGAAATATCTTATGATCCCTTTGAGCCTGGGTGGCGGACCTAGGGTAATCACACGGGTACTACGGAATTCCCCTTGGGCAAGCACTGGTTTCTCCAGGTGCCCCAAACAATCCACCCAGATGTGTATTAAAGTTGCCACCTTATGTTGTCCCAAAATTATTATCTCTCGCAACTTGCATGGATCACGCATACCAATCCCCGTCTACGAGCATGGCTAAGCAATATGATATAACGAAAATTCCCAGGGTGATCAAAGGTCATAGGTTGCCACCACATGAACGACAAAGCATAACCACATGTTCCCAATCCTACTCATGCAATCTTTGAGGGTGAAACTAATGCATAGTAAAAACTGGGTATTGAAAATTATGACCAAAGTGTGAACTTGCCTTGCTGACGACCGTTGAACTCTAAAAACTCGTAGTAGCAAGCCTCGCACTCCAGATGATCTAGCATAATCAAGCAATAACATACATAAGCATACAAGCAAAGATCCAAAAAATAAAGCAAATAAAAGACTTCGAAAAACATCAAAAACAACCAAATAAAGTTTCTGTACAGAACGTAATTTTTAAAGCAACAAAAATAAATGGTTTTGGTTTTAACATAAAGTACAAGTCACTAGCTTCGATTTGCAAAAAGAATTACCTAAAACGGAGTTACGAAACTCGAGTTACGGCCTAACGAAGTTTGAATTCAGATATGTTTGAATTCAAATTTTAAAATTTTCAAAAATATTTTTCGTTAGGTTCTCTGGATAGAGGATATTTTTATGAAGCGGTAGGAAAAAGAATCAACTAAATCGGATCTATAGACTAAAAGATATACTAGAACCAAGAATTTCTATAGAATCTGAGATTGGAAAAAAATACTGGGAAAGGAGAAATAAATTCGGCCAGATGCCAAGTGGCACTTTCTGATTGGTTGGCTGGGTGCTCACCGGACTTGTCGCTGGAGATGAGGAAGATAGTGGATCCGGTGTGCTTCGGCGAACGATGTGTGCGGGACGGTGTAGAGGACGATGAGGCGGATCCGAGCAGCAATGCGACGGGATCGTTCTCGTCTCCTGGCGCGGTGGATAAGCCGCCGGAATCCACGAACTCCGACGAGCAATTGGCGAGGTTAGGGAGGGGGAAAAACTCCAGAAGGAGAGGGCTTCAGACGAGGGGTGAGTGGGGCTCCCAGGGGTGCTTTATATAGGGCAGGGGAGGGCCAGAATTCGAACAAAAGATTGAGTTTTAATGGTGGCTGTTCCTCTGCCTCATAATGGCCATTACAGGCGACTCCAAGGCGCACTAGGAAGGGGAAGGAGTAGAGGGAGGCGAGGGGAACCGGTTCTGGGGGTTATTGTGTGCGGGGGAAGGAAGATGAGGGGAGGAAGAGGGGGAGGCGCCATGGATGAATGTTTCTGTCAGTGTTCACGCACAGAGTGGAGGAAGAAGGAGATAGCGCCTGGGCCTGGGCCTGCTGGGCTGCATTTTTTTTAAACCTTTTTTTACAGAATCAATGAAACACCGAAAGTACAAATAAAACAAAGCCTATAAATCCCAGAAAATTTCACATAATTATATGGTCTTATATATGACCTTGTGAACATTTATCCGGCCTAAAATGCAAGTTTTCAAAAATAAACTTTTTGCTAAACTAATAAAAGAAGTTGCAAATAAAATCCAACAAATATATTTTGACTGCAAATTCAATTTCCAATATTTTTTTAAAGAAGTCATTTTATATTCTCTCTTTATTTTATTTCTGGAATAATGGAAATAATTTTTTGGTTAAATCAAATTTGATCCATATCCCAACTTTGAAATTCTCAAAAATGGTTTTAGGGAAACTTCCAACTCTCACTTTTGTTCCTTGAATTGCTCAAAGTTCCTTGGATCAAAATTCAAATAAAACAAATGGGGCAAAAAATGCATAAATCATGGATGCATATGAATGATCTATTTATAAACATCCAAATTGAAAATTGGGATGTTACACGTTCGCTTACTAAACCCGAGCGATTGCACTAGCTACGTTAATGAACCCAAGCGATCGATCGATCCCTGGTTGTTAACTGAACACGATCGGGGGATTCTTTCGCTACTGCTGCTAACTGAAGGTTGACCCTGCTGCCTCTTGATGAACAATGAATGTGGGGGTTGATTGAACGAGTCGAGACGTACGTGATTGGGGTTGGATGAATAGTTCCCGGTGGGGGCTAGATGAACAGGACCCCGTGGTAGTAGTAGTAGGTCGTTGCCGCTGGATGAATAGGACCCCGAGAGGAGGGCCGCCATAGCTGAGCTGGTTGGGGTGGATGAACATGACCCCGTGGAGGGCTGGTTGAACAGTAGCTGGTGGAGGGATGGATGAACAGTAGCCCGTGGATGAACAGTAGCTGGTGGATGCAGGAGGAAGACACGGTGGAAGAATAGTGCAGGTGGACGCTGAAGCAAGTCGACGGTGGGTGAACAGTAGCTCGTGGAGTCCCGTTTTGCGGTACGCCACACCCCGCCGATGAACAGGACCCCCCGTTTTGATTCTTGCACTTCAACACAAGTCTTTTTCCTATGTTTTGTAGTACACCGCACCCCTCTCGATGAACAGGACCCCCGTTTCGACCGAAGCGCTCCAATACAAGTCCGTTTCCACTGTTTTGCGGTATGCCACACCCCTCCGGATGAACAAGACCCCCATTTTGACTGTAGACGGTGGAATAGAAGGCTGTTTCCTCTGTACTGTGGTACGCCAGACCCTATTTCGCTTTTTCCGTCCATGCTAGTTGGCTCCTATTGAACATGACGCATTCTGACCCAGTTTGTTGCCTCCCGATGAACAGGACGCTATTTCTCCGTTCCGACCCAGCAGGTTGGCTGCCTAATGAACAGGACGCCGATGTTGCCATCCGTTGCCTCTCTATGTACACGAGCCCTCGCCATACATATGCGTGAGTAGGCGTTCAAGACCCCGCCCGTATGTACGTACATGGCCGTATTTTTTGGCATGTGGCTGTACGTATGTGTACACAGTTTACAAGGATTGCCTGAACTGCTATATCAGGAGCTCTACTACTACACGTGTTGCTGCTTGCTCGGCCACGGTTCATCGTTGCAGAGAGACTGATCGACCAGTATGTACGTACATGTTCGCGACAACACTACATATGCTTCGACCAGGTGGGTCCCAGTTGTCAGGGAGGATAAGGAGGCACTTCCTTGCGTGCGAAGTTATTGATGGTGGGTTCGAGCTCTCAGGGGAGGATTCATTTTTTTCGCGCCTAATATGGAGGCACTTTCCTTGCGTCCGAAGATGTAGCTGATGATTCCTAGCTGTCAGGGTGAAATGTTTTTTCACACAATACAGAGGCCCTTCCGGTAGGTCCCAGATGGAGGAATCATTATTTTGCGTGTAATAAGGAGGCACTTCCTTGCTGCGGCCGTGGACCCAGCTGTCATCCTCTCCACGTACATTCCTCTTCTGATGTAAGTCTTTTCTTGACCACGTTGACCACGCCGCCTAAGGAGCACCAAGGCGGTGGACGACGGTGAGGCCTAGGAAGGGAATGACCCGTAGCAAGGGAAGACTTGACAGTTGTTTCCCATGTGGAGGGGCGTACGAAGGTTTACTGGTTGGGTTGCAGTGTGAGGCTCCCATCTTCGGAGAATGACTACAGGCCTAGGTGAGTACAGTGATGGCCAGGCCAGTGATGGAAGTAGGGTGGAGCTGTGAGGCCTGCGCGGTAGCAGAGCCGGCCACGGAAGGTAGGAGCAGGCAGCACGACCAGCGCTAGTTTGGGCAGCTGGAGCGAGAAGAATAGAGGTTTAAGAAGCACTACGGTCGTTGGATGGACATCGTACGGTCATTGGAGCTAGAATGGTTCATATTGACTAAGTTGACAAAGCCCTCCCTCCACTTCAACTTAGTAGGCCCGCAAGTCAGCCTCCAACTATGGTGGGTCCCAGATAGCAAGGGGAGTATTCCTTTTTTGTGCGTAATAAGGAGGCACTTCCTTGTGTGTGAAAATATAACTAGTGGGTCTGAGATGTCAGCGGGAGGAACGTTTTTTTTTTGCAAAATACAGAGGCCCTTCTGGTGGGTCCCTGCTGTCAGGTGGAAGAATCATTATTTTGCACGTAATAAGGAGGCCCTTCATTGCGTGCGGCTCTGGAACCAACTGTCAGCCTCCACGTACAGTCCTCTTCTGATGGATGTCGTTCATCGACCATTGAGGGAGGCCTGGATTAGGGGGTCCTCGGACAGCCAGACTATGTACTTGTGCCGGACTATTGGACTATGAAGATACAAGATTGAAGACTTTGTCCCATGTCTGGGTGGGACTCTCCTTTGCGTGGAAGGCAAGCTTGGCAATCCGGATATGTAGATCTCCTTCTCTGTAACCGACTTTGTGTAACCCTAGCCCCATCTGGTGTCTATATAAACCGAAGGATTTAGTCTATAGGACGACAACAATCATAATCATAGGCTAGCTTCTAGGGTTTAGCCTTTACGATCTTGTGGTAGATCAACTCTTGTAATACTCATATCATCAAGATCAATCAAGCAGGAAGTAGGGTATTACCTCCATCGAGAGGGACCGAACCTGGGTAAACATCGTGTCCCCCGCCTCATGTTACCATTAGCCTTAGCCGCACAGTTCGGGACCCCCTACCCGAGATCCGCCGGTTTTTACACCGACATTGGTGCTTTCATTGAGAGTTCCACTGTGCCATCACAGTAAGGCTTGATGGCTCGCCTTGTTATCAAAGACAGCATCACCTCTGGGGGAGCCCTAGTTGTAGGCCAAAGTCTCCGACTAGGCGGCTTCGTCACGACCGCCCGTTCGGCCGCCACGCCGACGATGACTTCTCGGGTCATCAAAAACAGCCTCCACGTCAGCTCGGAATTCACCGAGCAGATGGATCCAATGGAGCTCTCCTCCCTGAACGAGCTCTTGGATCACATTGCCGCCCTGGGAGTCGCTATGGACTATGATCGGATTGGGCTTAAACCCGACCAAAGGGAGATTAACTCTCCATCGGTAACCCATCAGATAGCGGTGGTGGAGGAGCAATGCAGGGATTCTTCCTCTATTTTGAGGACAAACTATGTCCGGATTCCCGAGCTCTCCAAGCTGGATACCCGTCTACCGGAGGACATGGCCCAAGCTCCGAACCGAGAATCGGACAGCGGGCCAGAAAAATTGGGCAACATCCCGGAGCCCGAACTGCCAGGCTCGGAAGCTCCACTGCCCCTGGATCTCAGATCGGGTCAGGGTTTGGACTTAAATCTACCCACCCACCCAGATACAAGCGATCTTTCCCACATTAGACAAGAGCCCCAAGAGACAGTACATCACTTCTAGGCCAGATTCCTCCTTGTAATGAGCAAGGTCAAGGACAGTAGCGAGGAAGACACAATTTCATTCTTTTGCAAAAATTGCACGGACAAGGGAATCCTCAACACCATAAGTCGCCGTGACATAGCACACTTCGCTAACTTGGCAGCCATAGTACAGAAGTATTGTGCGATCGAAAGCGCCTGGAAAACCCAAACAAAATTCTAGGATCCTCTGGCTCTCACTAAATCCCTCAACCGAACTAAAAGGGTGCACTCTCGCAAGTCACCTCATTGAATTACAAAGAAACCAAAGCCCACTACAGGGTATGGAACCGTATTGGAGGGATGGCTCAATGGGCCATGCAAAATTCACAGTACACCAGATACCATACGAACACACAACCTTAGAGCGTGTTGGATACTCCGGCAGGTGGCCAAGAGCGGCGAGGATCTCCGCATCAACAATACCGTAGAGCATCATCCCGCGGAAAATAAAAATACAGTATTTACAGTCTTCGAGACTTTCGCCTCAAATAGTAGGCGCAAGCGAGCACTCCGCAGCCTCGCCGAAGTCTGCCATGTTGCAACAATAAATCCATGGAACGACACGGCCATAACATTCAACGCCAGTGATGAACCTTAATTCCGACCAGTCCGAGCACCAGCCGCTTTGGTCCTTAGTCCAATTGTGGAAGGTTTCCAGGTTACTAAAGTTCTCATGGACGATGGTAGCGGATTAAACCTCATCTACGAGGAAACTCTTAACAAAATGGAAATAGACGAGAGCCGCATTGAGCAAAGCAGCACGACCTTCAAAGGAATCATCCCTAGTCGGGAGGCACGATGTGCGGGAAAATTCACACTAGATGTGGTATTCGGCACACCGAAGAATTATAGGTCCGAAGAAATCACATTCCAAGTGGCCCCGTTCAGTAGCTGATACCAAGCCCTCTTAGGGAGGGATGCATTCACGAGCTTCCAAGTTATACCCCATTATGGGCACATGTCGGTGGGAAACGACACCTATGGGATCACAAGAATCCCTACTATGGTTGCGGGGCGCGGGGTTGTGAAAAGAGCAGGATTAGTAATTGGCACAAGGATCGCTTACCCAGGTTTGGGCCGCAAGGATGCGTAAAACCCTAGTCCTGCTTGGTGGATTTATTAAGTGTTCTTGAGCTCTCGAACTAGCGATGGGTGCTGCGTGGTTCGAAAGAGACGAATCCTTTTTCAGTACGCCTTGGGCCTCCTTTTATAGGAGAAAGGGGCTGCCACAGTGGCACACAGGAGGTGGAAAGGCCTACAGTGCTGCGAGCTTATCGCTCGTATTACAGGACAAGATGCATTTATTGCGTGGCATAGGTGTCCCTTCACTTTATCCGGGACGGGGGTGAGGCCCGTCCTGTCCGTCGCCGCTCCTCCTCGCTTCGACACTCGCCCTGGCCAGCGATGCATGTGGTGCCATGAAGGCAGCCAAGCAGCTGAGGTGGCGCAGTGGTGGAGCCTCCATGAAGATCTGCATGCCGCCACGCAGGTGCGTGCTGAGTTGGCCTGGAAGCCACCTGTTACCACGCAGGTGCCTGCCAGCTGGTTCGGCCGGCGGCTGCATGTGAATGACTGTGGGGATTTGGTAGGTGCGGGCCTGGCAGCGACCCCGCTGTTGCCTTCGGCAAGGGTCTTGTCGTGGCACACTGTTGTCCCCAGCAAGGGTCTTGTCGGGTGTCTTGTGGATTTTCCTCGGTAAGGATCTTGACGAGGATTGTTGCCCTCCAATACTTATCTGATCTTGGGTATTCTTTGTCTTCACAAAGATCTGCATGCCACCATGGAGGTGCCTCCCGAGCCCTGGACCAACGTGGTTGTTGGTGTTGGAGACCGTGGGCTCGAGGGTGGCTCGCTCCGTTGGTGTGGGCGAGCTCCCCGGCAACCTGCCTCTTCCATCTGCACTTTGTGGCCTCGGTCCTTGGCGTCGCCTTGTTTGTCTTGTGCCTTCGGCTTCTCTCCGGCTTCCCTCCTTTGCCCTGTTGAGTGCCGCCATGGCGTGTGGCCCTAACTGCCCGTGCACAAGTAAAGGGGTCAAAAGGAGAGCCCCTACTTTTGTACACTGATAGGAGCCCCCGGGCCTAGGCCACACATGAGCGCGACACGTTGTTGGGCCAGGCCCAAAACGGTGCGCGAGTAGGCGGGGTGGGTTTCACCACAGTAACTGTTCCGTCCGCTACACTTCCCCACGACTTGTGTTGAGTGCGCGTCGTGGAGGAGCGTGCGTGACGTGGGAGGCATGTTTGGGACGGTTTCCGCACACATGCGTCGTATCGCAGTTAATGGGAAAGGAGGCGGCCCGCGCCTTCCCCTTAAAAAGGAATAACCGTGGGTGCGGTGCTCACTTTACCCCCCCTCCTTGTTCCTTTTCCAATCTTAGAACCGCCACCCCCATTCTTCCTCCTTCTCGAGCGCCCCTGTCTTCGTCCTCCATCACTATGCTTCCGTCCTCTGCTCTCTTACCTCTCGCAGCCACCATGGCGCCCAAACCCACCAAAAGCAAGGGAGTGGCTAAAGACGCGGGGGCGGCGGAGTAGCCGGAGAGCGAGCTGGTGGCGCGACGGGCGCAGTTCGCCTACTTCCCCTCGACGGTCGATGTGCCTGAGCTCCGGGAGTTCGTCAAAGACCTGTGGGGGGTGAAGACAGGAGGAGAGAAGATGGGGCATCCAACCACTCATGTCGTTCCTGCCAGCGTTGGGGCCGCCCCAAATCGGTACCCCTTCTTTGTCGACTACTTCTCCTTCGGGCTCTGTCCCCCCTTTTCTGACTTCTTCAAGGACATCATGCACACCTACGACTTACGCCTTATGGATTTCACTCCGAATGTCGTGGCGTGCATGGCTCTCTTTGCACACCACTGCGAGGGCTTCACCGCGGTGCACCCCAGCACGGCGCTCTTTTGCCACTACTTCTCCCCTCGGATCCAAAATGGCGGCGCCATCTCTGGCTGCGTCGCCTGGATTCCGAGGGCCAAGGGGGCGTACCCGAATGGCGCCATGAAAGAGAGGTGGGAAGAGTGGCGGGGCCGGTGGTGCTGGATTGAGGAGAAGGACCCGCCAGTATTCTGCGAGGTTCGCCAGGAGCCACCGGTCCGTGGAAGCGATTGGGGCGACGTCAATGCCGACGACGCGAAGCTCATGATCGCCACCACCAGGATTCTTCGGCTCACCCAAGCCGGGCTCACCCTCGAAATGATCAGGGCGGACTTCATCTGCCGCCGAATCACTCCTTTCCACGACAAGGGGAGGCCGGCCTGGCTTTTCATGAATACCGCTGACATCATGAGGCTCCGCCCCGGCCTCGACCACAATCTGACGGTGCTGAGGCACGCCTATCTCTGCCAATGGATCTTCCAGCTCGAGGTTAATGACGAAGGCGAGGTTGAGCGGTCCGGCAAGGTTGCAAGGGTTGCCGCGAAGGCCGGCAAGGTTGGAAAAGAGCCTGTTTTCAAGTTGCCAGCGGGAGTGGTCCTGCTGAGCAACAATTCTCGCCAGTCCGAGATTATCACCATGATGCCGCTCTTCAACGCGCACAGTCTTGACCCGAGCTGGGTCGAGCCGGACGAGCTCAAAGTGCAGGAATTCTTCGACACCTTGCACGAGGGGTATGTCACCGCTGAGCCGCGGCTTATCCAGGACACCTCTCCGGCGGAGCTGGACTACATCACCGCCTGGGTGGAGGAGGCGAGGCTTGCCGACGAGGAGGCAAAGCTCACCAAGGAGTCCGGGAGTGCCGGCGGCGTGGAGGACAAGGCTGCGGCAGAAGCGGAGGAAGAAGAGCTCGCCCGGTGGGCGGCTGCTGCTGGGGAGGCCAGCAATGCCAACATCGGGGCTCCTCTCATCGAGAACATGGTCGACGAGTCATCGGAAGAGGAGGGCAAGGGGAGAAGACCGCGACCTCCGACCCTCCAATCACCGGAAGAGGGTGAGTCCTGCGGCGGGCTACCTCCAGCGAGCCGGTCCGCCCTGACCTGGCCGCGCAGCTGCGGCAGGCTCAGGAGGCGCCTGTGCGCCAAACGAGGGCGGTGACGACGAAGAAGGCGGCGAAGGCCGTGGCGTTGAAGAAGAAGGCATCCGCTTCTTCATCGTCCAAGCGCGTCTGAACACCATCGCCTCCCCCATCACCGGCAAACATTGGCGCGGGGATCACATTTGACTTTGGGCCCCTCAGCCGGGAGATGAAAAGGAAATCAGCAGAGGAGGAGGAGGAGGAAGAGTAAGCTCTACTTTCTCCCTGCTCCCTTTTTTTGTTCCTCCAATGGTGCCGCCCATTCTGTATTATGTTTATCTTGCAGGGACGTGGAGATGCTGGCCCAGAGGGTGAAGAGGGCTAGGATTTCGACGAGTGTCCAGCCCCCGACAAGCACCTCCAGCACGCCACTGCTGGTGTTGAGCAACCCGGACAGCAAACCCCAGCCCAGCCCCCAGCGTGAGTCCATCACCCATCCTTTGCCAACGTGCACCATGCACAATGCTTTCGAACTGACCATGCCGTGGATGTAGGAGGGGAGCAGCATCAAGGGTAGTTGCAGAGGGCTTCCCCCAATGTGCCGCCCCCGTCGACCACGCCGCCCCGAGTGGCGTCCCCGGCAAGGGCACCAAGCGTCAAGGCCATGCACACGGAGGATGAGGAGGAGAACAGGGGCGCCAGTGGCTTCGCCTCGACGCCAAACCTTGCGGAGAAGGGACTTCTGCCCCTCGGCCCGGCACGGGTAAGCCACTCGACCTCCATTTCCACTCGCGTTCTTTCTTTCTTCTTTTTATTGGCTTTTGATCTTGGCTCCACCCCGCCCCCTTCTTGGCATTTCATACTTCTCCTCGATGGACCCAGAGGACATCAACACCGTCATCAAGGACGTCGCCGAGGATGCCGCGGCGCAGGCCGAGAAGATCGCTGCCGAGGAGAGCGCCAAGGGCGCTGCTGAGGACACCGCCAAGGGGCCCACCGAGGAGCCTGGCAAGGGGCCTGCCGGGGAGGCCGACAAGGCCGCTGCCGAGGAGGTGGTGGTCGACAACCTGCCCTCCTCCTCCGCTGCCTTCGGCTCCGGTAGGTACCTGAGGGTGAGCGATGACCTCTTCGTCCACCTCCTAGGCGCGTCGAGCACGAGGGCTCCCCTTGAGGAAGAGGTGTTCAACGAGGAGGTGCTTGCCACTGCCGGGCTCGAGGTCGTTGATAAGCCGGGCGTTGCGGCGACGGCTCGTAGGAGGAGCGGCTGCTCCAAGCCTTGGGCGCCAGCTTCCGAAAGCTCCGGGTGCTCCATCGCGCTCGTTTGTACAAGGCCAAGTCCAGGACGGCGGTGGTGAAGAAGGCAGAGGCGGACTTCGAAGGGCGCGTCGCCGAGGCACAGGACTGGTTCTGCCAGGCTCAAGACGAGCTGAAGGCCGCCCAGAGCGAGCTGGACAAGCATGACATGGAGCTCACCATGAAGCTGGCCGACGTCGAGAAGGCCCAAGAGACAGTGAAGAACTTGGCCGCCGAAGCCGAAGCCGTCCAGAACTAGCGCGAGGTCGCATGGAACTCCCAGGAGGAGAATCTTGCCGCGCGCGAGGAGAAGCTTGCCGCTACGCTCCGCGGCAAGGATGAAGAGGTGGACAAGCTCGTCGTGCAGCGGACCCAAGAGATGGAGCAGAGGCATGAGGAGGCATTCGATGCCCAGGCTCTGGTTCACGCCGTCAAGGTGAAGGAGCTGGAGGAGCAAGATTTGAAGCTGTCCAAGGAGAAGGACACTCTCAACGGTGCCCTGGCGGAGGCGCAGTGCGCGGTCATCAGCAATGCCGAAGAACTCTCCGAAGCCAACAACTCCGTCAGAGACCTCAAGCTGAAGTTGGGGGATCTCGAGAAGATGCTGTCAGAGGCCAATGCTCGAGAGAGGATCCTGACCAAGGACCTGGAGACCTAGAAGCAGCTGCGGATGATACAGACCGCCAACCTCAACGATCATGTGGCGGGTGAGAAACGTTAGCTCGAATGCCCTGCCGCTGATGCAAACTTGGCCGCCACGCAGCTGGGAACCATGGGGATGCCGGACATGAGGTACACCCCGGAGACGAGCCTGAGCCCCAATGCGAACCTGACCCTGTACTTTGAAAGGGTCGTCGGCTCCCTGGAGGGGCTTCACTCCAACCGGGCGGCCTCCCTGGCCGAGGAGTCCCAGATGCTCTGCTGGGGTGTCATGACCAAGGTGCTTGCCAAGATAACGCACTGGCATCCTGAGCTCAACTTCGAAGCTGCACTGAAGAGCTTCCCGGAGGATGCTGACATCACGACGCTCAATGAGCGTATCAAGCCCATCCTCAGCCGCATCGACAAAATCAATAGGTTGGAGAGACAGCGCCGGGACTAGGCAACCCATTCCTTATCGCTGCTGCAAGTTCATGACCAAGACAATTGCTATCTTTAGTCAGAACCGCGGTGGCAATTTATGTAATATAACTCTATAGTACTCTTGACATTATGCATGTTATTTTCCTGTTCAATTTTCCTTTGTATGTCCACCCTACGTTAACTGGGTAGGCTTGCCGGCGCGTAAACCCAGGGCGGCGTCTTGAAGACGGATCCCCATTAGCCTGCCGGGTGCGCTTGCTGCCGGGCAAACTACCTTACCGCCCTCAACGTGGCCGCTCGATCTGTCGAGCTTGACTCGATTCAGTGTCAAGAGTGTTGCTGACGGCGGAAGGCTAACCTGCCGCTCTCGACGCGGCCGCTTGAACTGTTGAGTGGACTCAAAACAGAGCAAGGGCGTTGCCAACTGTGGGAGGGCCCCTCTACGTACATGTTTTCCATACATAGACAGAATCTTCGAGGACGATAACCTTATGTTAAGGGAAAATTTAAAGTTCGGCGTGACTTAGCTCTCTCGTCGCCGCCCTGGCATCCTTTGCGCTCGTAGGCACCGCCGTTCTCTTGGCCACCTTCTCCACGGGAGTCATGGCGATGAAGAACTACCAAGCCAACTACTAGACCAGATTCTCACAATTGCTCCCCCTACCTGGCACGCCAAAGATGTCGGTGGGAAACGACACCTATGGGATCACAAGAATCCCTACTATGGTTGTGGGGCGTGGGGTTGTGAAAAAAACAGGATTAGTAATCGGCACAAGGATCGTTTACCCAGGTTCGGGCCGCGAGGATGCGTAAAACCCTAGTCCTGCTTGGTTGATGTATTCAGGGTGTTGAGCTCTCGAACTAGCGATGGGCGCTGCGTGGTTCGAAAGAGTCAAATCCTTTTCTAGTACGCCTTGGGCCTCCTTTTATAGGCGAAAGGGGTTGCCACAGAGGCACACAGGAGGTGGAAAGACCTACAGCGCTGCGAGCTTATCGCTCGTATTATAGGACAAGACGCATTTAATGTGTGGCTTAGGTGTCCCTTCACTTTATCGGGGACGAGGGGGAGGCCCGCCCCGTCCGTCGCCGCTCCTCCACGCTTCGACACGCACCTTGGCCAGTGATGCATGCGGTGCCATGTAGGCAAGCAAGCAGCTGAGGTAGCATGGTGGTGGAGCCTCCACGAAGATTTGCATGCCGCCACGCAGGTGCGTGCTGAGTTGGCCTGGAAGCCGCATGTTGCCACGCAGGTGCCTGCCCAGCTGGTTGGGCTAGCGGCTGCATGTGAACAGCGGTGGGGATTTGGTAGGTGCGGGCCTGGCAGCGGCCCCGCTGTCGCCTTCGGCAAGGGTCTTGCCGAGTAGCCCGACAAGGGTCTTGCCGTGGCGTGCTGTTGTCCCCGTCAAGGGTCTTGCTGGGGGTCTTGTGGGTTTTCCTCAGTAACGATCTTGACGAGGATTGTTGCCCTCCAATCCTTAGTTGATCTTGGGTATTCTTTGTCTTCACAAACATCTGCATGCCACCATGGAGGTGCCTCCCGAGCCCTGGCCCAACGTGGTTGTTGGTGTTGGAGACCGTGGGCTCGAGGGTGGCTCGCTCCGTTGGTGTGGGAGAGCTGCCCCGGCAAGGGCCTTGCCGGGGATGCCCCCGGCAAGGATGTTGCCTAGGAAACCTGCCTCGTCCATATGCACTTTGTCGCCTCGGTTCTCAGCGTCGCCTTGTTTGTCTTGTGCCTTCGGCTTCTCTCCGGCTTCCCTCATTTGCCCTGCTGAGTGCGGCCATGGTGTGTGGCTCCGACTGCCCATGCACAATTAAAGGGATCAAAAGGAGAGCCCCTACTTTTGTACACCGACAGTACATGAAGCTCAAGATGCCCGGGCCCAATGGAATCATCACTCTAGCTAGTGATCCGGACGTAGCACTCCGCGCCGAAAATAGAACCGCCGCACTGGCCCTCGAGGCATTATCCGAAGCCCTCGCGGCCAAAGAACTAACTGCCCTGCACTCCAAAGTGTACAGGGATGACGTGATACTCGACAAACGACCCAAGTCCACCTCTTTCAAACCAGTGGACGAAATAGGCAAATTCCAGGTCCACACAACGGACCCTACAAAAACAGCATCCATCGGGGCATAGCTGAACTCCACAATAGACGCTGCACTGCGAGAGTTCTTGCGCGATAATTGGGACATCTTCACCTGGCATCCTTCACACATGCCAGGTATCCCACGCAGGCTGGCCGAGCATAGCCTACACATACTGAAGGTATACAAGCCGGTCAAGCAGACTCCTCGGCGTTTTTCAGACTAAGTGACAGGCCATGGGAGAAGAGCTAGATGATACGTCTCCAACGTATCTATAATTTATGAAGCATTCATGCTATTATATTATCTGTTTTGAATGTTTATGGGCTTTACTAAGCACTTTTATATTATTTTTTGGACTAACCTATTAACCGGAGGCCCAGCCCAAATTGTTGTTTTCTTGCCTATTTTAGTGTTTCGAAGAAAAGGAATATCAAACAGAGTCCAAAGGGAATGAAACCTTCGGGAGCGTGATTTTTGGAACGAACGTGATACAGGAGATGTGGAGCTGAAGTTAGGGAAGCTTCGAGGAGGCCACGAGGCAGGGAAGCGCGCCCACCCCCCCTAGGCGTGCCCTCCACCCTCGTGGGCCCCTCGTGGCACCCCCGACTGACTTCTTTCGCCTATATAAGTCCATATACCCTAAAACCTTCGGGGGACAACAATAGATCGGGAGTTCCACCGCCGCAAGCCTCTGTAGCCACCAAAAACCTCTCGTGAGCCTGTTTCGGCACCCTGCCATAGGCGGGGATCCCTCACCAGTGGCCATCTTCATCATCTCGGCGCTCTCCATGACAAGGAGGGAGTAGTTCACCCTCGGGGCTAAGGATATGTACTAGTAGATATGTGTTTGATCTCTCTCTCTCATGCTCTCTCTATGGCACGATCTTGATGTATCACAAGCTTTGCTATTATAGTTGGATCTTGTGATGTTTTCTCCACCCTCTACGCTCTTGTAATGGATTGAGTTTTCCCTTTGAAGTTGTCTTGTCGGATTGAGTCTTTAAGGATTTGAGAACACTTGATGTATGTCTTGCCGTGCTTATCTGTGGTGACAATGGTATATTCACGTGATCCACTTGATGTATGTTTTGGTGATCAACTTGCGGGTTCCTCCCATGAACCTATCCATAGGGGTTGGCACACATTTTCGTCTTGACTCTCCGGTAGAATCTTTGGGGCACTCTTTGAAGTACTTTGTGTTGGTTGAAAAGATGAATCTGAGATTGTGTGATGCATATCGTATAATCATGTCCACGGATACTTGAGGTGACAATGGAGTATCTAGGTGACATTAGGGTTTTGGTTGATTTGTGTCTTAAGGTGTTATTCTAGTATGAACTCTATGATAGATTGAACGGAAAGAATAGCTTCATGTTATTTTACTACGGACTCTTGAATAGATAGAACAGAAAGGATAACTTTGGGGTGATTTTGTACCCTACCATAATCTCTTCGTTTGTTCTCCGCTATTAGCGACTTTCGAGTGACTCTTTGTTGCATGTTGAGGGATAGTTATATGATCCAATTATGTTATTATTGTTGAGGGAAATTGCACTAGTGAAAGTATGAACCTTAGGCCTTGTTTCCTAGCATTGCAATACCATTTGCGCTCAATTTTATCATTAGTTACCTTGCTGTTTTTATATTTTCGGATTACAAAAACCTATATCTACCATCCATATTGCACTTGTATCACCATCTCTTCGCCGAATTAGTGCACCTATACAATGTATTGCGTGTGTTGGGGACACAAGAGACTCTTTGTTATTTGTTTGCAGGGTTGCTTGAGAGAGACCATCTTCATCCTATGTCTCCCACGGGTTGATAAAACTTAGGTCATCCACTTGAAGGAAATTTGCAACTGTCCTACAAACCTCTGCACTTGGAGGCCCAATAACGTCTACAAGGAGAAGGTTGCGTAGTAGACATCAAGCTCTCTTCTGGCGCCGTTGCCGGGGAGGTGAGTGCTTGAAGGTATATCTTTAGATCTTGCAATCCAATCTTTTAGTTTCTTGTTTTATCACTAGTTTAGTCTATAAAAGCAAACTAAAAAAATGGAATTGAGTTTGTCTCATACACTTCATCTTTTCAATATCTTCCGTGAGTATGATGAAAAGGAAAATTGTACTCTAGTGCTAGAAAAAGAAGTCTATAAAATGTTTGGTACTAGATCTTTGTATGATGAGCATGATTGCAATGTTGTTAGTATGAATTCCTTGAATATCCATGATGCTAGTGATATGCAAACCCACAAGCTTGGGGAAGCTATGTTTGATGAACATGATATTTTTAGTCTCCCAAGTTTTGATGAGAATATTTATTATGATTAAAGCATGCCTCCTATTTATGATCATTATATTGATAAAAGTGGGTTTGGAAGAGTGTCAACTTTAGGAAGTAATGATCCCACTATTTTGGAGGATGTTGAATATTATTGTGATAATCATGAAAGTGGATTTGGAGAGGTCAGGACTTTATTTAGTGATGAATCCACTATTTCGGAAGAGGTTCCAGTTGATTATGAGAACAAAGTTGCTATCTATGATGATTATTGTGATGACTTGTATGCTATTAAGAATAATGATAACCATGAAACTTGTCATCATGATTTTAGTTTTCAGTTGGATTATGCCTCACATGATAATTATTTTGTTGAGTTTGCTCCCACTACTATTCATGAGAAGAAATTTGCTTATGTGGAGAGTAGTAAATTTTTTATGTTTGTGGATCATGAAAAGAATGCTTTATGTGATGGTTATATTGTTGAATTCATTCATGATGCTACTAAAAATTATTAAGGGGGAGGAACATATGCTTGTAGGAATTGCAATTATATCAAGTTTCCTCTCTATGTGTTGAAAATCTTGAAGTTATGCTTGTTTTGCCTTCCTATGCTAGTTGATTATTCTTCCCATAAGATGTTTGCTCAAAAAATCCCTATGAATAGGAAGTGGGTTAGACTTAAATGTGCTAGTCATATGCTTCATGATGCTCCTGTTATGTTTCAATTCTTATCTTTTATGTGAGCATCATTGTCATCATCATGCCTAGCTAGAAAGGCGTTAAAGAAAAGCGCTTGCTGGGAGACAACCCAATATTTATCCTTACTGTTTTTTTGTGTTCACATGATTATTCTACTGTATTAATCAGGTTTATAGATTTTGTTTCAATAAAGTGCCAACTAAGACCTTTAGGATAGCTTACGGTGATAGTTGTGTTGATCCTGCTAAAAATCAGAAACTTTTTCACCCATTAAATTAGTTTTTATAATTCACATAAACGTGATTATGATCTTATTCTTTTTTCTATGGATTGGTACACACATTGCTTAGGACTTCCTAATTTGGTAGGATTTTTGGAGTTGCAGAATTATACGTTTGATACAGATTACTACATATTGTTCTGTTTTTGAAAGATTCTGTTTTCTATGTGTTGTTTGCTTATTTTGATGAATCTATGAGTAGTATCGGAGGGTATGAACCATAGAGAAGTTGGAATACAGTATATATTACACCATTATGAACTCAGAATGAGTTCATTACAGTACCTAAGTGGTGGTTTTATTTTCGTCTACTAACGGAGCTTACGAGTTTTCTGTCGAGTTTTGTGTTGTGAAGTTTTCAAGTTTTGGGTAAAGATTCGATGGACTATAGAATAAGGAGTGGCAAGAGCCACAGCTTGGGGATGCCCAAGGCACCCCAGGGTAATATTCAAGGACAACCAAGAGCTTAAGCTTGGGGATGCCCCGGATGGCATCCCCTCTTTCGTCTTCGTTCATCGGTAACTTTACTTAGAGCTATATTTTTATTCACCACATGATATGTGTTTTGCTTGGAGCATCATTTTCTTTTGTTAGTATTTGCTTGCTGTTATTTATAATAATGTTTTTCATCTTTAATTTCACTAAAAATGTCAAGGATAGCCTTTACCATGCTTATTTTGCTAGTATACATGTTGCTGTTTGAAAACAGAAAGTTTACCGCTGTTGCAAACATTCCCTAGAAAAGTCAGAGAATGATATAATGTTGAAACTTTTTGCATAATGAGATCTGATAAATATTCTACAGCGTTGTATTTTTCTCATAATTTTTGGAGTTAGGGAAGTATGATGAATGTTGCATTCTTTACAGACTATACTGTTTTGGCAGATTGCTGTTATGGTTGCATTGTTTGCACATGTTTGCTTGTTTAATGATTCTATTTGAGGATAGGAGTATTAAATATGCAGAGGCATTTAGTATGCAATGTTGAATAATAATTTTAGTGATTTGTTACAGTACAAAATGATAAGGTTTTTCCATTGGTTTATACTAACTTATCTCACGAGTTCTTGTTGAGTTTTATGTGGATGAAGTTTTTGAGAAAGAGAGAAACCATGATATGAGAGGAATTAAGGAGACACAAGTTCAAGATTGGGGATGCCCAAGGCACCCCAAGATAATATTTCAAGAAGTCTCAAGCATCCAAGCTTGGGGATGCCCCGGTAGGCATCCCACCTTTCTTCTTCAACAACTATCAGTTAGTATCGGTTGAACCTAAGTTTTTGCTTGTTCACATGAGTTGTGTCGTCCTTGCAATGTCATTTTTTTTCTTGCTGTTTGAATAAGATACCAAGATCTGAAATTCTTAAATGAGAGAGAGTCTTCACATAGTCACATAATTTAGCTACTCATTGATCTTCACTTATATCTTTTTGGAGTAGTTTGTTATTTACTCGTGTGCTTCACTTTTATCCTATGATTAAATGGTTGAATGAGTTGAATGTCATAAATCCGAAATTATTTATGTTTCATATGCTTACCCCGCTGGGAGTAATTACTTCACATCTAAGAAGTAGAGGTAGTAAATTTATTGAAGGTTAGCAAGCATTGTATTGGTCACTTGAACAATTCATGAAAGAATATTGAAGGAAGAGAAATTGCACATATAAATATACTATCTTAGACATCCTCTATGATTGTGAGCCCCATTAATTATTTTCAAACCTGAGCAAATTAGTTGAAGTTGGACAAGGAAGACAACGTAATGAGTTATGCTTGGGTGTATTTGTATAGAAGTTATATTGTTATAGATCCTCCAACATGTGGTGCTTGCTTTTTACAATCCTTTGCTAGCCAAAATATCTGTACTAAGCGGGAATACTGCTTGTGCATCCAAATTCCTTGAACCAAGTTTATTCCATGAGTGTCCACCATACCTACCTATATGCGGTATTTACCTGCCGTTCCAAGTAATTTGCATGTGCCAAACTCTAAACCTTCAAATAATAATCTGTTTTGTATGCCCAAATCGCTCATCTAGCGACTAGGGGCTGTCAGTATCTTCCATGCTAGGTGGGTTATTCTCAAGATGAGTGGACTCCGCTCATCATTCACGAGAAAAATGGCTAGTAACCGGGATGCCAAGTCCCATGATCAAAAAGATCAAAGAAAAACAAAATAATTAAAACAAAACTCCCCCAGGACTATTGTTGGTATGGACGGTACCCCGTTGTTTCGCATGGCCGTGGAGTGTGATTGTTGGTGGAGGGGGAGTAAAAACTTTAACATTCTGTTTGGGAACCGCCTATAATGTATGTAGTATGGAAGATATTGGGAACTTTTGGTTGTTATGTTGACAATGAAAGAATACCTCTCAAAGTTATTTTCATCTCTATTTCAAAAATGAGCTCTGGCACCTCTGCAAATCCCTGCTTCCCTCTGCGAAGGGCCTATCTTTTACTTTTATGCAAGAGTCAGTAGTATTCTTTCTCATTCCTACCTACTCACTACTACAAAAAGGGCTATAGATGGAATGGCCACTAATGGCGCACCTGTCATGTGGTGCGCCATTACTATATTCTAATGGCGCACCGAGTCTCGGTGCGCCATTAGTAGTTTAAAAAAAACATAAAGAAAAATTTTGTTACTAATGGCGCACCGTTGTATAGTGCGCCATTACTAGTTGACATAGTAATGGCGCACCACATCCGTCGTGCGCCATTAGTAGTTTTGAAAAAAAGTAAAAAAATAAATAAAAAAATATTTGTTACTAATGGCGCACCATGTCTCGGTGCGCCATTACTAGTTTTAACTAGTAATGGCGCACTGTTCACTGGTGCGCCAGTACTAAGTTTCTTTCAAAAAAAATCAAAAAAATATCAATTTTTTTTCAAAACTAGTAATGACGCACCGTGGGTGTGGTGCGCCATTACTAGTATAACTAGTAATGGCGCACCACCTCACGATGCGCCATTACTAACTTGCCCCAACACCGAATGCACCCCCCTGTGGATCACCTTTTTAGTTTAAAAAAAAATAAAAGAAAATGATGGAAATGTCAAAAAAATAAGAAATTAAGTTTCCCATGTGATATGTGGTCTAGTTGTTGGGAAAATTTACAAATATGAATTTCGACTTTATTTGCAAAATCTCTCTGGAAATTTGTAAAATGGGCATAACTTTTGCATACGAACTCGGATGAAAAAGTTTTTAATATGAAAAATCATCTACTCGAAAAGTTACACCCAAATTTACTTGGCTTTCAAAATCCCCAAAAACCTAACAGAAAAAAGTTACTTGGCTTTCAAGATCTAGAGGCAAAAAAATTTAAAAAAATTCAAACTTACTAGTGGCGCACCGTGGATGTGGTGCGCCACTAGTAACAGAAGAAAAATGGTTTTGAATTTTGTTTTGAATTTTTTTTCAAAAAATGATACGTAATATGACCGAGAAGTTTGAAATATTTTTCAAAATTTCATCATAGTCATGAACATGAACAAAGTCCTAGACATCAACAAGGTATAATAGGATTGATATGCTAGATATATCAACAAGTGCCTGTGAAGTTAACTGTTGCTGGGGTTGGATAGAACTCTGAAGTTAAGCGTGCTTGGGCTGGAGTAGTGTGAGGATGGGTGATCTTTCGAGAAGTTTGAATACGGAGTGCGATTTGACCTGAGATTAAGCATATTGACCCGAGATTAAGCCATAGTGAACTTAGATTAAGAAAAAAACGAAAAAAAAATTGAAAAAAAAATTAAAAAAAAATCTTGAAAAAATATTGTTACTAATGGCGCACTTCTATGTGGTGTGCCATTAGTATACCAGATACTAATGGCGCACCGTGGGCTATTCTAATGGCGCACCAGCGGTGCGCCATTAGTATACCAGATACTAATGGCGCACCACAGGTGCGCCATTAGAAAAAAATCTAATGGCGTGGTGCTAGTGGTGCACCTGTAGTGCGCCATTAGTAGCGAAAACAGGTGCGCCACTAGCAACCCTTTTTCTAGTAGTGACTCTTTAGTTGGCAAGCATCGTGTGTTGGGGAAAGATCTAAGCATATATGGCCATGCAAATATATTTGATCATGAATTATTATTGTTGACAATTATCTATATGATAAGTGAGTTGGGAGGCGAAACACTAAGCCCCTATCTTTCTTTGTGTTTGATGGATGCCATTTGTTCTAAGAATATGGTTTGAGTGGTAGCAATCATGAAAGATTATATGATAGTTGAGTATGTGGAGTTTGCTAAATCAAAGCTATGACATAGACCCTTCCTGAAAGTAAGATAAATTGTAATTGTTTGATGACTGAGAATGAAGTTTGTTAGTTTTTAAGAAAGTTTATGGTTTATGGTTTAAAATGTGAATAGCTTGTTACTAGATATTGAGAAGTTTTATCAGATGAACTACTGTTATGACATATAATCATGCTAGAAAAGGTGATTGAAATAATCATCAAGAAAACTTGTGCACCTACTAGAATTCACCCTTCATAAATTCTTTCTTTTATCATTTACCTACTCGAGGACGAGCAAGAATTAAGCTTGGGGATGCTGATACGTCTCCAACGTATCTATAATTTATGCAGCATTCATGCTATTATATTATTTGTTTTGAATGTTTATGGGCTTTACTAAGCACTTTTATATTATTTTTGGGACTAACCTATTAACCGGAGGCCCAACCCAAATTGTTGTTTTCTTGCCTATTTTAGTGTTTCGAAGAAAAGGAATATCAAACGGAGTCCAAACGGAATGAAACCTTCGGGAGCATGATTTTTGGAACGAACGTGGTCCAGGAGATGTGGAGCTAAAGTCAGGGAAGCTTCGAGGAGGCCACGAGGCAGGGGGCGCGCCCACCCCCTGGGCACGCCCTCCACCCTCGTGGGCCCCTTGTGGCTCCCCCGACCGACTTCCTTCACCTATATAAGTCCATATACCCTAAAACCTTCGGGGGACAACAATAGATCGTGAGTTCCTCCGCCGCAAGCCTCTGTAGCCACCAAAAACCTCTCGGGATCCTGTTCCGGCACCTTGCCTGAGGGGGGATCCCTCACCGGTGGCCTCTTCATCATCCCGGCGCTCTCCATGACACGGAGGGAGTAGTTCACCCTCGGGGCTGAGGGTATGTACCAGTAGCTATGTGTTCTCTCTCTCTCTCTCTCTCGTGTTCTCTCTATGGCACGATCTTGATGTATCGCGAGCTTTGCTATTATAATTGGATCTTATGATGTTTTCTCCCCCCTCTACTCTCTTGTAATGGATTGAGTTTTCCCTTTGAAGTTGTCTTGTCGGATTGAGTCTTTAAGGAATTTAGAACACTTGATGTATGTCTTGCCATGCTTATCTGTGGTGACAATGGGATATTCATGTGATCCACTTGATGTATGTTTTAGTGATCAACTTGCGGGTTCCTCCCATGAACCTATCCATAGGGGTTGGCACACGTTTTCGTCTTGACTCTCTGGTAGAAACTTTAGGGCACTCTTTGAAGTACTTTGTGTTGGTTGAATAGATGAATCTAAGATTGTGTGATGCATCGTATAATCATGCCCATGGATACTTGAGGAGACAATGGAGTATCTAGGTGACATTAGGGTTTTGGTTGATTTGTGTCTTAAGGTGTTATTCTAGTATGAACTCTATGATAGATTGAACGGAAAGAATAGCTTCATGTTATTTTACTACGGACTCTTGAATAGATAGAACAGAAAGGATAACTTTGAGGTGGTTTCATAGCCTACCATAATATCTTCGTTTGTTCTCCACTATTAGCGACTTTGGAGTGACTCTTTGTTGCATGTTGAGGGATAGTTATATGATCCAATTATGTTATTATTGTTGAGAGAACTTGCACTAGTGAAAGTATGAACCTTAGGCCTTGTTTCCTAGCATTGCAATACCATTTGCGCTCACTTTTATCATTAGTTACCTTGTTGTTTTTATATTTTCAGATTACAAAAACCTATATCTACCATCCATATTGCACTTGTATCACCATCTCTTCGCCGAACTAGTGCACCTATACAATTTACCATTGTATTGGGTGTGTTGGGGACACAAGAGACACTTTGTTATTTGGTTGCAGGGTTGCTTGACAGAGACCATCTTCATCCTACGCCTCCCACGGATCGATAAACCTTAGGTCATCTACTTGAGGGAAATTTTCTACTGGCCTACAAACCTCTGCACTTGGAGCCCAACCACATGTACAAGGAGAAGGTTGCATAGTAGACATCCCTAGCCAAGTTACTCGAGGACGGATTCGTCAGAGAAATAAAACATCCGGACTGGCTAGCAAACCTGGTGATGGTACCAAAGAAGGACAAATCCTGGCACCTATGTGCCGATTTCAAGGACCTCAATAAGGCTTGCCGCAAGGATGCCTTCCCCCTCCCCTGCATCGATCAAATCATCGATGCTACCGCAGGACACGACTCATTGTGCTTCCTGGATGCATACTCCGGATACCATCAAATCAAGATGGCGGAATGCGATCAAGCCGCAATGGCATTCATCACTCCGTACGGCCCCTTCTGTTTTAACACCATGCCTTTCGGGCTCAAAAATGCCGGTGGAACCTATCAACGCATGATTCAGACATGCCTGGAAAAACAAATCGGCAAAACAGTTGAGGCATACATAGACGACGTGGTCATCAAAACCAGACACATCGAATCTTTAATAGACGACTTGTGGCTTACGTTCGACAATCTCCGAACATATGACATCAAGCTCAATCCGGAAAAATGCATTTTCGGCGTGCCTGCCGGAAAGTTTCTGGGCTTCATCATTTCCAATAGAGGAATTGAAGCAAATCCAAAAATCCGACTAAAATCCGAGCTCTGTCATAGTTGGCTATCCCAACAGACCTCAAGAAAATCCAAAAATTAACTGGATGCATGGCTGTCCTAAGCCGCTTTATCTCCCGATTGGGTGAAAAGGCACTACCTCTTTATCGCCTTCTTCGACGCACCAAACACTTTGAGTGGACGGATGCGGCCACGAACCAACTAGAGGAAATAAAGGCCCTCTTGGCCAGCAATCCAATCCTGGCCACGCCGAATATTGGCGAACCCATGATGTTATCTATATCTGCAACGCACCAGGTTGTAAGCGCAGTGCTCGTCGTCGAAAGAGAGATGGACGGACATAAGTTCCCACATCAAAAGCCGGTATACTACGTATCCACTGTCCTCACTCCATGCAAGTGACGGTACCCACATTATCAAAAGATAGCATACACAGTCTTCATGGCATCCCGAAAACTACGACACAACTTTCAAGAGTGTTCAATCACGGTGGCCTCTGAAGTACCACTCAACGATATAATAAATAACCATGATGCCAGGGGCCGGATTGCTAAATGGGATAATGAGCTCCTCCCGTTCGACATAATATACAAACCACGGTGAGCCATTAAGTCGCAAGTACTGGCTGACTTCATCGCCAAATGGACAGAAGCCGAACTCCCTAAAGAGTACGGCGCGTACTCCAATTGGATCATGGACTTTGACGGCTCAGAGATGCTGGCTGGTCTGGGAGCAGGCGTTGTCCCGACATGCCCCACCGGAGATACAGTCCAATGCGTACTCCAAATATTATACACAGACTCCAACAATGCAGCCGAATATGAGGCTCTGTTGCATGGACTTCGGATGGCAGTCTCCGTGGGCATTCAACCCTTAGAAGTGCGTGGGGATTCGAACCTCGCAATATCCCAAAGAAATGGAGACTTTGACGCCAAGGACCCGAAAATGGAGGCCTACCGCAACGCCGACCTCAAGATGTCAGCCCGGTTCGAGGGGCTCGAATTCCATCATGTGGTCCGAGAAAACAATCAAGAAGCGGATATCCTCGCCTGCATCGGCGCTAAGCGCGACCCCGTCCCACCTAATATCTTCTTGGAAAGGCGGTTCAACTCGTCTGTGGTGTGGGAAGGGGAGACCGGCAACACTAGTCCGGATGTGACCACAAGCCCAGATCCCGAACACACTGACATAATCGGAGGATCCGCCACCGAAATAACACCATCGGCCCACGTGATCATGGCTGTCATCGCCCCGTGGACAGAACCCTTCTTAGCCTACCTAAATAGGCAAGAACTCCCCGAGGACCAAAATGAGGCACGTTGCATTGTGCGGCGCTCTAAAGCCTACAAGGTTCACGAGGGAGAGCTTTATAAGAAAAGCGCTACCGGAGTACTCCAAAGGTGCATCTCCAAAGAGGAAGGACGGCAGCTTTTGGACAAAATTCATGCTGGACTCGGCGGCCACAACGCCGCAGCTCGGGCCCTTGTAAGCAAGGCCTTCCGTATAGGTTTCTACTGGCCGACAGCCCGAGCAGACGCACAAGACCTCGTCCAACATTACGTCGGTTGCCAGCTTTTTGCAAATCAGAGCCATATGCCACCTACCGCTCTCCAAACAATCCCCATAACTTGGCCCTTTGCGGTTTGGGGGCTCGATATGGTTGGACCCCTTAAAGGATGAAGCCATAAGAAAAAATACTTGTTGGTCATGGTGGATAAATTCACGAAATGGATAGAAGCCAAACCAGTTAAAAACGCGGAATCCGGACCAGTGATAGACTTCATATCAGGAGTCGTACACCGTTACGATGTCCCCCACAACATCATCACCGATAATGGCTCCAACTTCACAGCCGACAACGTGAAAACTTGGTCCGGCAACATGGGCATTAAGCTCAATTATGCCTCCGTCTACAATCCCCAAACAAATGGTCAAGTTGAACAAGCAAATGGTCTTATTATGAGCGGCATTAAACCCATACTAGTGCGATCCATGAAGGAATCCGATACGCACTGGGTTGAGGAGCTCGACTCCGTACTATGGGGGCTGCGGACCACGCCGAATCGCACTACCGGATACACACCATTTTTTATGGTGGACGGAGTAGAGGCGGTATTGCCCTGCGACATCATTCATGATTCACCTCGAGTGTGCATGTACAAAGAGAGAGAAGCTGAGCTTCATCGGCAGGACAGTTTAGATGCCCTGGAGGAGGAGCGTGACATTGCAAAAGCCCGTTCGCATTCTATCAGCAATAGGCTCGAAGGTATCAAAGCAGAGAAGTACGGTCCAAAACTTATAACGTTGGCAAACTCGTTCTACGCCTACCAGAGAAGGAAAAGGACAAGCTCAATCCCCAGTGGGAGGGTCCCTTCATCATTGATAAAGTTCTCACCGGAGGAGCGTACTGTCTGCGTGATGCATTTGATAATTGACTCGAGCCAAACCCATGGAACGCGGCCAGACTCCAAAGATTATATGGCTAGTGCCGGACTCTTGTTCGTCTCCTTACCTCCGCTTTTTTAAGTTATATCCGATTTCTTTCTTTCTTTCTTTCTTCCTTTTTATGGCCTCAAAAGCTTAGAGTGTGTCTTGACAACACAATCTTGACGTGCCATGCGCGCTCCTTATACTTAGGGGCTTCTTATACAGAAGCTTAATATAATTATCTCCCGGGCTTTATGCCCACTACATATGTGTCGCTTCTCCATATGTACCTTTTTTCGCCATTATATGCATCGATATGACTTAAGTTTTGGCCAAGCTAGGTTGCCTGGCTCCTGTGTTTATGCCCTACGTTCCCGTCAATTCGGCTAGGGCATAAGGGGAGAACCTCTGCAATCGTTACTGCCGGGTCAGCCGGATGTGTACCTCAGACTGGGTGAAGCCAAAAGCTAGCGTTCTTAAGGGAATATTCGGTCGGTGAACAAAAGATGTTTCTTACCTATTACAATACATGCCCCCAGATGTCTATATCCTGCGTCTCTTTTCGCAGTTTGGACATGCACATTAATGCATGCGCGCCGAGGGAAAGGAACCCTTATTGGAACTATTCTCCCTAAAAGATGTTTCTTACTATCCATGTAATATAACATAGCTAGTTGGGTACTTGTCTGTTCAAGCACTTATGACCCCTACGCCTGGTTTCCACCCGTACCCCGATTTTTACATAACTGAGCGGGTATTCGGATACACTCTGGACTGTCGGGTCCGGAGGTTGAAGCGAAAAGGTCCTCCATGACAAATGCTTTACAATCTGGCTAGGGACAAAATATGTCATTTGAAGTACACAGTCACTTAGACTGACTAAATTCTTCTTCTATACCATCCAACATGCTGTCTATCTACAATCCTGTTGGGAATACTTTGCGGCTAAACCTACCTGGTCATATACCAGACTAACGGGGATTTCTTTCCCATATGACCATACAGGTCCAACCTCAGCCATGTGATTCGGGTTAACCTTGGTGTACCGCGTTTTCACCATGGCCCAGGCTTCCCTCGCACCTTGTCGGTAGGCCGATATATTCCATAATCGGAAGTGCTGCCGCGCTCCCTTGAGCATCTCTACAAGATCCTCCATGCCTCCTGGCAGGGAGGCGGATGGCCACAAGGCCTAGGCAATACCCTGCATCACCTGTCGGGCTTGTTCGTGCAGTTGTGAAAGCTCTTACAGAACATCGCCTGCGGATCCGGGCATCTCCTCTTCAGGGCGACCTGTCAGCATACCTACAGACATAACTCTGTTAGCCCGTTTCTTTGCCGAACTGTATAAAGGTTCAATTGAGCACATACTAAAAATGCCGCGTCGAAGCCTCTTGTTCTCCTTCATGGAGTCTGCAAGCTGGGCCCGAACATCTCCCAGTTCAACGTCCAACTGGATATGGGCATCCTGGAGATCATTTTTCTCTCGAATAACCCATGTAAGAACGCGCTCGCCAGCTTCTAGCTGACGTTGAGCATGTTGCTCATCCCCCGGTACGATCTCCAGATTACCTCCAGGATTGTCTGCATAAACTATTGTTAGATTTGCACGCATCCCGAATACTAACCGGTACATGTCATTACATTCTTTTCGATCAAGACAAGTTTTACCAGATGGGGCCTTCTTGGACTCCTCCATTCCGGCAACTGTGGCCCGTAGCTGGGCTTTGCACTCCTCCAGCTCTTGAGACAACTGGGTATTCTTCTCCGTAAGAACCTATGCATACAATGATCCTTAAATCAATCGTGCCAGCTATTTCAAGTCTCAGGGGCTACTGTATACACAATTTTCAGATTTACTTACCTGTATATCCTTTACATACTGGTCCGTAGCTCTAGCAAGGCCATCTTGAGCAGCTCGGATGTACGCGTCTGCTGAGTTGAAGGCATTGAACGCCTCTTCGGAGAAATTAGGGTCACGGAGTATGGCCCGTCGACGCCTATGATTCATGGCGCTCTCCACTTCGGAATTCATAGCGCACATTCTATCTGCATCCTCTGTAGGAGGACCGTCCAGCGTTGTCCCCGCGTTAGCCTCTGCCCCTGAGTCCGGCTCTGGAGTCCGGCTGGTGGAGGCGTGGCCGGTAGGCTCTCCAGACATAGTCCGGCGAGCGTTTTTCCTACCAGGGACCACGAATATTATTATATTTTAAAGACGATAATCACGGAGCAGGTTTTTAATCATACCTCTGCGACAGCGTCTCTGTCCTGACCGCCTTCCTTTTAAGCCTACCCGGCTTCGGTGCCCCTTGTTGACGGGTCACCGCGGGTTCGGCACGGTGCCCTGATGGCCTTCCCTGTAAAACACAATACATGTGTGGTGGGTAAGGCGCAAAGAAGGTATCCATCTCGGAGGTTAGGACTCCGGTTTTAGTTACATGTGATGCAGGGAGTAGGCCGGGATAATCAGCTATGATGGCCACTACGACACCATCACAGCTTAACTGGTAAAACGTCCTGTCGACGAGCTCCACAAATATTTCCGGATCTTCTTTGAGTCCAGGGTCGAGGGCCTGGTCAGGGTCCTCTGGTTGTGGAGACGGGCTGTGGACCTCCCTCACAGCTTTTCGTAGTTCCTTGTCAGGACCCCGACTCAATGCCACATCGATCTAGCATGTAACACCTCATATCACTTTGCGGCCTCACGCACGGTATTCCCACGGGTGTCGCCTTACCTTTGCCCGGGACCGTTTGCGCCTTTTGGCACACGTATATGACAGTGTCGCTAGCATCCATATGATAAGGAGCCCGGGCTGACATGGCTAGTCGTAAACCCAAAGCGGCACAGACTTACAGAGACAGGCATCCATGACCCAGCATCGAACGTGTCGGTCATCAGCGAGTGAATCCAGGCTGTAGCACTGGGCTAGCAGGACTCCGGTAAACCGGGCTGTAGCGGGCTAACAGGACTCCGGTATTCATCGCGTGACATTTCCCCGAAGGGACAGACACAGGAACGAAGAAGGACACATGCCGGCCAGCCTAAGTGTTCCGGAGCAGTAGCAAGCTACCATGGCTCGGTGGAAACACTAGGAGACATTTCCCCGTAAGAGAGGCTACTAAAGATAAACAACTAGATGGTCAGATCCCACACATACCAAGCATTTCAATAACATACACACAATATGCTCGATATGTGCAAATACAACATGGCATCACAACATGACTCTACGACTCAAGTATTTATTCAATAGGCTCCGAGGAGCGAGATATTACAAACATGGGTCTCATGACCCAACACTCAGAGCATACAAGTCAAAGCACAAGCAGAAGCTATCATGTCTGAGTACAGACATCTATAAATGAAAAAGGCTGAGAAGCCTGACTATCTACCAGATCCTGCCGAGGGCACAAGATCGTAGCTGAGGTATCAAGCTAAACGTCGAAGTCCACGTGAAACTACTAGCGAGACCGAAGTCTCTCTGCAAAAACATAAAATAGGCAAACGTGAGTACAAATGTACCCAGCAAGACTTACATCAGAACTATCTACATATGCATCATTATCAACAAAGGGGTGGTGGGGTTTAACTGCAGCAAGCCAGCTTTGACTCAGTGGCTATCCTAAACTACGACTGCAATGTAACTCTTTTGAGGTGGCGCACACGAGTCCACATATTCACCATATCAATACACCACTATGGAATCGCTCCCGTCTCCCTACGAGAACGCCATCCATAGCACTCACGCTTATCTTGCGTATTTTAGAGTATCCACTTTCACTTGTCTATGAACTGATATAAGCAACCCAGAGGTCCTTTTCCGTGGACACGGCTATTCGAATAGATGATGTTAACCCTGCAGGGGTGTACTTCTTCATACATGTTTCCACCACTTAGCGTCTGCACACGACATGTGCTCGGCAGACTTCAAGCGAAAGCCGACGTGGGTGTAGACCACGACCTACCTAAACACTCAAGTCTCTAGTCCAGGTTTATCGCCTATTCGGGTTCCATCCATGAGGAGATCCGGCCGGAGTTTCGCTCACAGCCCCAAACGATGTGAACAGGGTTCCCGAGATACCTAACGGGCATCCGGTACACCGTGCCACGTACCTACCGCATCACAGCCCACCCCTACGGTCAGCGCTGTCCACGGCCTCCAGTAAGCTACAAACACCAGAAACTACTTGCAACTCCTGGACAGAGGACAAGGGTGAATAAGAAGTCGAGCGGGGTCATATTTCAGGGCCCAATGTATGGTAGTAACTGAATCATGGATCACAAACACAGAACTCAGTTCCTGAGGACGGCTACAATGAGACAACCCACCATGTACTCCTACATGGCCTCTCACCGCTACCTTTACCAAATCGTGTTCACACACTTAGCTCACACACAGTAGGACATGTTCACACGCCTCTGATTCATCCCCGATGAATCAGACCTGACTCAACTCTAAGCAGTAGCAGGCATGACAAACAAGCATGAATGAGTAGGCACAACAGGGCTCAAACAACTCCTACTCATGCTAGTGGGTTTCATCTATTTACTGTGGCAATGACAGGTCATGCAAAGGATAAAGGGGTTCAACTACCGCAGCATGTAACAGTTGAATCGGTGTTGTCCTAATGCAGTAAAAGAGAGCAGGAGCGAGAGAGTAGGATTGTATCGGAATGACCAAGGGGGTTTTGCTTGCCTGGCACTTCTGAAGATAACATTGAGTCTTCATCAGTGTCAACGATCACAACGTCGGACATCGTCTACCGAGAGGGGACAAATACCGGCAACACAGAAGGGAACACAATCAATGCAGTGCACAATATGATGCATGATCATGACATGACAATATGAATGTGTTTTGAGCTAATGCAACTAGCAACAGATTAAATGAAGTTGGTTTGAATACAAGATTCAAATTCAAACTCCATATGTGATTATTTAAATGTCATTCACTTCATTTGCTCTAAACAGTAGTGATAAGTTGTTCTAACATGCATGAAAATGGTACAGATGGATTCCTTGAATTTTTCTGATAATTTTTCATATATAAATTATTTAATTTGGAGTTACGGTTAATTTTCTATGAATTTTGGAAGTTTTTAGGCATTTTCTGGAATTTCAGAATTAAGTTAAATCCAGAAAATGAGTTATGACATCAGCACTGCGTCATGCTTGCATCAGCAAGTCAACAGGGCTGCCCCGGGTCAAACCTGACGTGTGGGGTCCACACGTCAGTGACACAGGGACTAATCCCGGTCAAACCCAGCGCTGACTGGGGTTTGACCAGGGGTGGGGCCCGCTGTCAGTGGCCTAGTGGGTGATTAGCGGGGTAGTTAGTCCCTAATGACCGGCCACATCAGCTCCTGCCGGAGTTTCGCCGGCGGCGACCATTCCGCACGGCGGGGGAACGCCGGACTTGCGCTAGGGGCATCGGATCGACGCGCCAAGGGCACCAGGAGGTAGCCCGCGCCCGTGCGCATCTAGGGGGACCAACGGGAGGTGCGGGGGTGGCCGGAATCAGCAACGGCGGCGAGCGAGGCGGCGGCCGGAGCTCGGGCGAGGTCGGGTTTGGCGTTCGGGGGCACGGGAGGGAAGCTAGTGGTGGCTACGGGCTCCTAGAGACGTGTTGGGTGCGGTGGTGTGCTCGGCTTCGAGCTGCAACGGCTCCAGCCACGGTGGTGACGAGGCACGGCGGCGGCGAGCTCTCGGGTCCGGCGGAAAGGCGGCTAGGGTACGGGAACGAGCGCGAGGAGGAGGGGGAATGGAAGAGTAGCTCACAGGGGTTGCGACGGTGGCCTCGGGGAGCTCGGGGAGGCACCCGAGCCGACGAATTTGACGAAGATGGCCGGCAGTCCCGAGGTTGAAGAAGCCGGCGGTGGCGACGTTGCAGGGGCTCCCGCGGTGCGCTTCTCGGCGAGGAGGAAGAAGTGGTCGAGGCGGATCCCCTGGGTACTTCGGGTGGCAGCGAGGAGCACGGTGGCTACGGCGAACGGCGTCGGCGACGACGAGCTCCGCTCGGGCGCGTGCAGGGAGGAAAGCAGAGGAGAGAACGGGGTCCAGGGGAAGAGAGGGAGGGCTGGACGGCTCCGGGCGACTGCGTGGCGTCTCCACGCATGGATAGGCTCGAAGGGGGAGGCCTCCAGCGCGAAGCAGGAGGTGGCCGGCGTCGACGCGCGCCACGCCTCGCCTCTGCTCGTCCTCCTGGCAGAGGAGGAAGAGGACAAAGGAGGAGGGGGTGGGCTGGGCCGGCTGGGGGAACTGGGCCGGCTCTGGTGGCTGCGCGGGTAAGGCCAGGTAAGTGGCCCAGGTGGCCTTTCTCCCCTTTTTTTCTATTTTGTTTCTCTTTTCTATTTCTGTAGTTTTGTTTCTGATTTAGTTTATAGCCCAAATCATTTTAATAAATCCTGCAAATAATTGTGGCCATTAAATGAATTATTACAGAGGCCCTTAACTATTTTCAGAATTGTTGGAGCATTTAAAAATATTAATAGTATTTAAATGCCCCAATTCAAATACAATATGGATTATTCAAAAATCCATAATGGCCCAAAAATATTGGCATCATTTTTGGTAGAGGTTTTTCACCTTTGTCAAAAATCATGAACATTTTTGAAAGCCATTTGGACTTGCTTGAAAGTATTTTAGGTGAACCTAGTGAATTCCTTTAATGCTAGGGTTTGAGCAATCCCCATTTCAAATTTCATAAAATTTAAACATGTTGCATGGATGCTAAAGCAAAAACAAACAAGGGCTGATCTGGGGCTGTGACAGCTCACCCCCACTAACAAAAATCTCGTCCCGAGATTCAAGCGTAGGGTAAGGTGAAGGGGAAACGCAACTAGTACAATCTTCACGATCCAGGGTGCACTTCATAGGAACGTTGATTCGATCACCATTATTGCCTTGAAATCCTGCTCTGAGAAATCCTGTCAACATGACATGGAGGGAAGAAGACTCTAGAAGGATTAAACTTCTTAAAGAACGAACAACTCAGGATTAACTCACGGAATGGAACATATGACCATCTCTCGGTTGAGACACGAGATACACATCAAGAGGGGTGGAGAGAAACGGATGACGAAGGTTCACTAGGTAGACAACAATTCCACACCTAAGAAGGTGGTAAACGATTGTCAACTTAGCGAGGAGTTGAGTTGCCATGATACCACAATGAGACACCTTCGGTACCGAGACTCGTAGATATCTCCCCTTAAGTGGCAAAAAGAATTACCTTTGATTCAGAGATCATTGAAACTCTTCATACCAGCATAAGGCAATTCACAACGATCGTTTGGAGGGGGTCTGTAGAATGGCATACTCGGACTTGGATGATGTGGATTACCTTGTTGAAGAGAACGTAATGGATGAATTTGCTTATCACCGGAGGTGGAAGAGACCCATGGTAGAATGGCACATTGGCGGTGCAAGCTAGGAACAAAAATGCAAATGCTAGGAATGATTCTAGTAACTGGGGAGAGGCTCAACAATAGAGAGTTATTCCACTATTGGAATGGTTATAGCATAACCGAGGAAGTTGAGAGCAAACCTAGTTAGTGTCGACGGTAACACCTAACGCTTGTGCGTGCTCTCAAGAAATTGAGCATTTCCATATTCATCAAGGTTTTACCAACATCCGTGTCAAGGATCCTGGCAACACAACTTGCTACCATGATGAATGATGATGGATGATGCAGATGCAAAGGAGGATAACATCATCTCAGATTTCACCCTTGACGGGGCCAAGGAGATAGAATCTGGATGATCGACCGAGAGACATTTAGCACTCCGCTTCTAATGTTCTCCTTGATGTGCTAGTGTATCCCATTCATTGAAATGGTTTGGTATCTAGAACATCAAGTAAAAGGTCGGACTTCGGGATCTCAGAAATCCATAGGGGCAACTAGGGAGTAAATCCTACGAAATCCCTATGGGGGGGTGGCCAACTTCCTCAATCAAGATATTATAATAGCAGGTCTTCCGGCTGGGTGTGTTGGCCACGACATCCACTTTACCGATTATCAAGGGACCAATATTATAATTCTTGGGAAATGTTCCATCCATCACATCTGCCTGAGATTCAGATCTGGTTGGTGTCAGGATATTCCAAACTCATCGAGTCTAGGAAGAAAAATAAAAGTTTGCAACACAAATCGACGAGATAACGTTGCGAGATTCTCGGGAGACGAACTACGATAGCAAGCTCCAAAACATGAGCTGGTTCTGCTACAAACATGTGAACATGTTGTCCAAGACAAGCATGACCACAAAGTAGTCTTATAATAAAACACTACCGAATTCAGGAGGGGAACCATCATCGAGGATATCGAAGTCCTTGCATAAGGTATACTCTTAAGAAGGAACTTCTTCTCCTTGAACAATTCAATCAGTGGCTTGGTGTGCTAGGGACACATATAGATTGAAGGTTGCAAGTCTTCAAACCACAGAATTCTTCGCACGTGTGCATGACTGATTTGGAATGATTCCAAGAAAACAACATTGACTTTCTCGAATCCACGGCGGCAACTTGCATCAGATGCACATGAATTAAAGGAAGTCACTTCTTTTATCCAAACATATACTTCATGAACGGGCATGAAGTAAATGCTTTCAAAAGTTTCCAACACTAACTTAATGTTCAACAACATCATGGAGGAGATAAGAATGTTGTCAATGGGCTCAACAACAACTCATCAGAATTTCCATATCACTGGACTTCCACCATCGTGTGAACACGGTGATAGCATTGGTCAGCCCCAAAGATATAATGGTGTATGCTCGAGGGATCAACCACGAGTAAGACAACATTACGAACATCGTTGGTTCTGACTTGATTTGACGATAGCCCACACTCAAATCAAAGGATTGATAAGACAATAGGTCCAGCAACTGATCACAGGGACCAATCGATGAAGATATCATCTTTCTTCGATACACACTACACAAGAATATCCCTTTGGAACGAACTAAGTCAGGCAAGCTTTTATCTTCCAACCCTCCAAGTTATTGTTTAGCTTAACCAACTAGCTCAGGGATACCTAACACCGATTATTGGAGAGAAGGTGGTTCACAAGAAACCAACTTGATCACGAGCTCAACATAGCGGTCAGGTGACAACCTGGTAATACTTCTGAGAAGATATTCAGAAAATCACGAGCCACCGGTATGTTACTAAGCTCGAGAACAATCTTGCTTTTCAGGGCAAGACGATATGATCAATAGAGCAAGAATTTGAAATAATCCTAACCCATCGATCGAGGAGGGCACTGAGAACAAGGACTAGGTAGCATGATCAACCTTAGAATGATGATTCGGAAACCAACATACTAAGAATGAAATTATTATCCTTTAACTACCAAGCAACAGAGTTGCTAGCAGTATTGATTTCACACATCACAATTCATTTGTCGGTATTCCGGTTGCATCAACACGAGGGCCGAGGAATGAACAGTGATGGCAAGAAGTATCACTGTACCAAGAGTTCATGGGATGGTGTGCAATTCCTATAATAATCTCGATATAAAATATGTAATACTCCAAGGTAGAGCAGAACCAAAAGCTGGATTGGCATTTGATCTGCGGAATACAACTACTTTGACCCAATCCTAGATATGGATGAGGTACTGGAGTTTTTTTCTCCTAGTCATTCTGCAATAGAATGGCTTGACGGATCACAAGAGTAATAGGCATCGATAAACGAATGCATGCATACTCTTGATATCAATTGATAGACGAGGGTCAGAATGCAACTAAAGAGAACAACTCAAAGGAACATATAACTTTCTGAGTTGTGGATGCATAGATTAGTATGTCGAACCAAGTTCAACATATTTCTTCCGGATAACCCATGCAGAAAGGTAAAACTGGCAGAGTCACGATTTATGAATGGAGAACTCCTCAAGAGTACTCTAATTATGATCTTTTGATCCAATAAACATCTGCCATAAGCGGTTCATAGTATTTGCAAGAAGGAAATACCACGGACCTCGAGGACTATCGCAAAGTTACTAATATCCTGAAGGAATTAGCAAACACTATCAACATGAAGTAAGTAGAGTGAATCTCGGGTTCAAAACCCAAGGAGTAGAATACCTACTACTAAGTGGCATCACGGGATGCTTTCGAGAATAAAAGCCAGAATCATCACACTGGGACACAAAACATGGCTAGACTACTAGATGATCCCCTGAGACACCTAGGGTCATAGTAATAACTCTAACATAAAGGTTGAGGCAGTAGAGTACCTCAACTCAACAATTTGTGTGATTAATCTGACCAAAGGCACATCAGAAACAGGAGGAAGGGATTTGCAAATGCATCAGACTGTTTGGAAACCTGGGATGACTCGGACAGCATAACGGCTGTAAATGCTCAGAAAAGATTTGAGACATTCACAAAAATGGTGGCATAACCACTCAAAGGCACAATATCAAGGTTTCAAGATCAACGATTAACATACGGAAGTAATAGGAGCTGAAACGAGGCTTAATTCCAACAATTCTATAAGTCTACGGATTAGTAACACGTGATCCTGATAGAAAGAAGAGATAGCCTAGTTCTTAATCCCCGTAGAAGAGAAGATGATGACTCAGATCAGAAGGCATAAGGTATAAGGAGTAAAAAGAGCCTTACGTTCCATCCCACAATCAATTCCCTTATATAACTAAAGAATTTCTAGACTCAACTTCGACCAGTTTGGCTTGATAATCCTACAGGCAGTCAAGCTCTGATACCAACGCTGTCAGGACCCCGACTCAATGCCACATCGATCTAGCATGTAACACCTCATATCACTTTGCGGCCTCACGCACGGTATTCCCACGGGTGTCGCCTTACCTTTGCCCGGGACCGTTTGCGCCTTTTGGCACACGTATATGACAGTGTCGCTAGCATCCATATGATAAGGAGCCCGGGCTGACATGGCTAGTCGTAAACCCAAAGCGGCACAGACTTACAGAGACAGGCATCCATGACCCAGCATCGAACGTGTCGGTCATCAGCGAGTGAATCCAGGCTGTAGCACTGGGCTAGCAGGACTCCGGTAAACCGGGCTATAGCGGGCTAACAGGACTCCGGTATTCATCGCATGACATTTCCCCGAAGGGACAGACACATGAACGAAGAAGGACACATGCCGGCCAGCCTAAGTGTTCCGGAGCAGTAGCAAGCTACCATGGCTCGGTGGAAACACTAGGAGACATTTCCCCGTAAGAGAGGCTACTAAAGATAAACAACTAGATGGTCAGATCCCACACATACCAAGCATTTCAATAACATACACACAATATGCTCGATATGTGCAAATACAACATGGCATCACAACATGACTCTACGACTCAAGTATTTATTCAATAGGCTCCGAGGAGCGAGATATTACAAACATGGGTCTCATGACCCAACACTCAGAGCATACAAGTCAAAGCACAAGCGGAAGCTATCATGTCTGAGTACAGACATCTATAAATGAAAAAGGCTGAGAAGCCTGACTATCTACCAGATCCTGCCGAGGGCACAAGACCGTAGCTGAGGTATCAAGCTAAACGTCGAAGTCCACGTGAAACTACTAGCGAGACCGAAGTCTCTCTGCAAAAACATAAAATAGGCAAACGTGAGTACAAATGTACCCAGCAAGACTTACATCAGAACTATCTACATATGCATCATTATCAACAAAGGGGTGGTGGGGTTTAACTGCAGCAAGCCAGCTTTGACTCAGTGGCTATCCTAAACTACGACTGCAATGTAACTCTTTTGAGGTGGCGCACACGAGTCCACATATTCACCATATCAATACACCACTATGGAATCGCTCCCGTCTCCCTACGAGAACGCCATCCATAGCACTCACGCTTATCTTGCGTATTTTAGAGTATCCACTTTCACTTGTCTATGAACTGATATAAGCAACCCAGAGGTCCTTTTCCGTGGACACGGCTATTCGAATAGATTAGGTTAACCCTGCAGGGGTGTACTTCTTCACACACGCTCTCACCACTTACCGCCGTTTACACGACATGTACTCGGCAACCTTCAAGCGGAAGCCCAACGTGGGTGTCGGCCACGACCTACCTAATCACCTAAGCCTCCAGTCCAGGTTTATCGCCTATTCAGGTTCCATCCGCAGGGAGTCCGGCCGAGGTTTCCCATACGGCCCCGAACGATGTGAACAGGGTTCCCGAGATACCTAACGGGTATTCGGTACACCGTGCCACGTACCTACCGCATCACAGCCCACCCCTACGGTCAGCGCTGTCCACGGCCTCCAGTAGGCTACAAACACCAGAAACTACTTGCAACTCCTGGACGGAGAACTAGGGTGAATAAGAAGCCGAGAGGGTCCATTGGTTTCGGGCCCAATGCATGGTAGTAGCTGATTCTTAAATCACACATACAGATCTCAGTGCTTAAGGTCGGCTTCAATGAAACAACCCACCATGTACTCCTACATGGCCTCTCATCGATACCTTTACCAAATCGTGTTCACCACACCACTCTCATTACCGACATAATCATTTCACTCTAGCCCATCACCCAGATGAACCAGACCTGACACAACTCTAAGTTAAATCAGGAAATTCCAGAATATTAATTAAACTTCCAAAATTCATAACTTTTATTCTGTAACTCCAAATTGGACAAATTATATATGAAAAATGATCAGAAAAATCCAATCTATCCATCTGTACTATTTTCATGCATGATTAAACAAGTTAAATTGATGATTCAAGCAGAACAAGGAAAAGCACTTTAAAAGGCCATATTTGAATTTGAAATTTGAATCTTTGATTCAAATTTGTTCAAACACTTCTGGCTTTAGTTGCATTAGCCCAACACACTCATATTGCCATGTTTCATGCATGCATCATATTGTTGCACATTGTTTGGTGATGCTTGTGTATCGATGTCCTTTGCGACAGGATCTGTTCCCGAGGAGTACCGTGATTACCCTAACGAAGAACCATATCCGTGCATCGAACCATCAGGCAAGCAACCAACCATTTGATCATATCGATACAATCCCATGTTCTCGCTCCTGCTCTCTTTTACTGCATTAAGACAACGCGATTCAAACTGCTGTGTGCTACGGTAGTTGAACCCATTTCCTCTGCATGACCTGTCATTGCCACAGTAACTAGATGAAACCCACTAGCATGTGTAGGAGTTGATTGAGCCATATGTATGTGTTGTTCCTACCTTGCTATGCCTGCTATGCTTAGAGTTGTGTCAGGTCTGGTTCATCTGGGTGATGGCTAGAGTGAAATGTTAATGTCGGTAATGAGAGTGGTGTGGAGAACACGATTTGGTAAAGGTATCGATGAGAGGCCATGTAGGAGTACATGGTGGGTTGTTTCATTGAAGCCGACCTTAAGCACTGAGATCTGTATGTGTGATTTAAGATACAGCTACTACCATGCATTGGGCCCTGAAATATGACCCCGCTCGACTTCTTATTCACCCTAGCTCTCTGTCCAGGAGTTGCAAGTAGTTTCTGGTGTTTGTAGCCTACTGGAGGCCGTGGACAGCGCTGACCGTAGGGGTGGGCTGTGATGCGGTAGGTACGTGGCCGGGTGTACCGAATACCCGTTAGGTATCTCGGGAACCCTGTTCACATCGTTCGGGGCCGTATGGGAAACCTCGGCCGGACTCCCTGCGGATGGAACCTGAATAGGCGATAAACCTGGACTAGAGGCTTAAGTGTTTAGGTAGGTCGTGGTCTACACCCACGTCGGTTTTCGCTTGAAGTCTGCTGAGCACATGTCGTGTGCAGACGCTAAGTGGTGGAAACATGTATGGAGAAGTACACCCCTGCAGGGTTAACATGATCTATTCGAATAGCCGCGTCCGCGGTAAAGGACTACTTGGTTGCCTATACAGTTCATAGACAAGTAAATGGATACTATTAAAAGCCTCAAGATAAGTGTGAGTGCCGAGGATGGCTCTTCCGTAGGAAGACGGAGGTGGATCCTCGGTAGTGTATTGAAGTGGTGAATAGTGGACTCGTGTGCGCAAAACTATTTCAAGTTGGAGTATCGTAGGATAGTCTAGCCAAGAGTCAAAGCTGGCTTGCTGCAATAACTCCACCAACCCTTCTTGATACTATGCATGTATGTAGGTTCTGATGTAAGTCTTGCTGAGTACCTTTGTACTCATGTTGCTATAATCTACATTTTTACAGAAGACGCTGCAACCCCTTCTGATGGGTTCTATGTAGACGTTGACATCAACGGTGGTGACCCTGAGCTTGTGGAGGACCACGTAGTATAGTTAGGCTTCCAAGCCTCTTTTATTTTACTAGTTGTCTGTACCCAGGCAAAGTACTTCCGCTGTTAGCTTGTATGACTGTATGGCTTGTATGTTGGGTCGTGAGACCCGTACCTTTGTGTGTATGATATGTATGGCTCCCTGAGCCTTAAATAAAGTACTTGTGTCGTAGAGTCATGTTGTGATGCTTCGTTGTATTTGCACATATCGAGCATATTGTGTGTATGATTGAAATGCTTGGTATGTGTGGGATCTGACTATCTAGTTGTTTATCTTTAGTAGCCTCTCTTACCGGGAAATGTCTCCTAGTGTTACCGCTGAGCCATGGTAGCTTGCTACTGCTCTGGAACACTTAGGCTGGCCGGCATGTGTCCTTCTTCGTTCCTGTGTCTGTTCCTTCGGGGAAATGTCACGCTTTGAGTACCGGAGTCCTGTTAGCCCGCTACAGCCCGGTTTACCGGAGTCCTGCTAGCCCAGTGCTACAGCCCGGACCCACTTGCTGATGACCGACACGTTCGAAGCTGGGTCATGGATGCCTGTCCCTGTAAGTCTGTGCCACTTTGGGTTTACGACTAGTCATGTCAGCCCGGGCTCTTTATCATATGGATGCTAGCGACACTATCATATACGTGAGCCAAAAGGCGCAAACGGTCCCGGGCAAAGGTAAGGCGACACCCGTGGGAATACCGTGCGTGAGGCCGCAAAGTGATATGAAGTGTTACCGGCTAGATCGATGTGACATCGAGTCGGGGTCCTGACAAAAACGCCCTAGTTCGCATGATCGCCTCCAAAGAACTCTTCTCCGAACTCCGGTTCTTCCATGCCTGGTTAATTAAATAACCAGTGGCAAGCCAAAGAGTACTTTGAATGTACTCGCAAGCAACCCATGATTTGGTTCAAGGTACAGTAATGCATAACATAGGTAAAGTTTTGCATAAAGCTAGTTTTGAGTGCAGGACATGTTCAACATCCTATAAAGCATGCATCAAGAGAATTCAAGTAACCATAAGATCTGGTCACAGATATCAACATAAATAGAAAGGGGCACCAACCCATTTATCATAAACAGAGAGGGCACCAACCCATCTCAATCGTGTCAAGTCCTCTGACTTGATCCAAGACAACACCATCATCTCACACACACCGGGTTTGAAAACAAGTGGACGTAGCCCAAGAGCGGTTACCCAACTGTCCTTGACCGTGGACACGGCTATTCGAATAGTTTTACACTCTGCAGAGGTTGCACACTTTACCCACTAGATCCGGGGAACTTCCGTGTCATCCACGACCCGCGGTACCTCAAGTACCCGGGGTAAGCACCCGATCACTACCTTTCCCTAGACGACACTAACATGGAGTCCACTCGATTGGTAGTAACCCCCGTGCCGAACATTTCACATCATAAAGTTGTGGAGCCTCGCTCCCATTTTCATCACATACCACAAGCACGGGGCACCAACGGTGTGTCCGGTGCCCTGTGAAAACAGTCATGAAATCACATTGCCTCCTTCACCATGCACAAACCCACCCCATTTGCGTAGCATCTACATTTGCATCCTATCTACTCCACCGGCATAACCCTCATAAGAAGGTAGGGCCATGCACACTGCAAGTATCAACGAGGAAGTAATCGTGGTAACCAACCCACGTGGTTCACCATCTCATCATGATTCCGATGCATCGATAATAAAGAGCTAAAAATGACATGCATATAAAGGGGTATCATAGTCATGGTCAAAGGGCTGCTTGCCTTGGTTGGCTTGATCTTCAAAGTCTTCAGGCTCTGCTCCTCCTTCTTCCTCAGCTACCTCGTCAAACACGGGATCTAACGTCGCAAGAAAACAACGGGAAAATAAGACAATAATAAAAACAGAAAAGTCAAAGTGCTCACAAAAATGTCAACTTATTTTTGTAAAATACTAAGAGGAAGGCTAGGAAGGGGACAACTTTTGGTTTTGGTTTTGCAGCAGCAAAATAGGAGTTATGGATTTTCAAAGGCCTATTTAAATGCCAAAAACCACATTTAAATATTTACAGAGAATAAAAGGTGGTTGGATTTGAATGAAAGTTGCACCATTAAATAGGTTGCAATATTCTAGGAATTTAGAAATTGGAATCAATGCATTTGGATTAATATTCTGTCCTGTGGAATTTTTGGAAATAATACAGAAAAGGAAAAAGAGAAACGGCGCTGTGCCACTGGGCCAGAGAGGCCACAGCAGCAGCAGGCCCAGGGGGGGGGGGAACCCAGCCCACGCGGCCGCCACATCGAAGGCGTAAAGGCTGAATACGCCTTCAGCCGACGGCGGATCGGTGCGCGCGCGCGCACGTTTTAAACCTGACGGGTGGATCCCACCCGTCAGGGCGTGTGGCTGACGGGCCGGCCCCACGGCGGCCGTCGTCTACCTCCGGCCAGAGGCGACGGCGAGCTCGCCGGCGGCGATACAGGGCACGGGAAGGGGCGCGGAGGCTACCGTTGGACTCAGGAGCGAGTCGCGGTTCTGGTGGTGGTGGAGACGGTCGCCGGGGTGGCCTGCTTCCCCGGCGACGAGGTCCCGCGGCGGAGGTGCTTCGGGCGCCGGTGGTTCCGGCCGTTTCCGGCTGCAAAACGAGGGGGAAAGAGAGGGGAAAACATCAGTGAGGCGAGGGGAGTCCAGTTCGAGAGAGAAAAGGAGCGGAGGAGGCCTGTACCCGCAAATCGACGGCGACCCGAGGCGGCGGAGCTCGAGCTCGATCTCGAGCTCGGGCGGCTCTGGAGAGAAGTGGGTGGTTCCGGGGGTGGATTGGGTGTGTGGAGGGGCGACATGGAGGAAGAGGAGGGCTCGGGAGCGCCTTATATAGGCTGGCCGCGGTTCACCGTGGGCGTGGCCTACGGGCGCCCGCGGGATCGGCTCTGGAAGCCGTTGGAGAGAGGTTGGAGCTGTCCACGGCGCTCGTGGGGATGGAGTAGGGCGCCAGGGAGGAGGAGAGAGAGCGGGGAAGTGTTCTGGCGCCCGCGCGTGTGAGGCCGGCCATTGGCCGAGCCGGACGGCGTCGGGCACGCGCTGCAGGAGGGGAGAGAGAGGGAGAGACAATGGGGACGGCACGGCGGCGTGTCGCAGACGTCAAGACACGTCAACTGGCGCGATGGGAAGGCACGAGGCGGTCGGGAGGCGCGGTGTCAACGGTCGGCGCTCTGGCAGGCGCTCCAGAGCGCGACTTTGGCCGGCATCCGCGGGTTTTCCGTGTCGCGCGCGCGTCCTTTTCTGTCTGGAGGCTACAGTGGAAGGGGGCAAAACCTGGAAAGAGCCTGGGATGCTCTGGGGTGCAGAGGGGAGAGAGAGAGGCTGGGAGAGAGAAGGGAAGCTGTTGTCCAGAGAGGACAAACGTGATTCCCTCCTTCCTCCACATTGCTTCCTCAGGTAGAAAAGTGTCTAAGTGACAGAGGGGAGTGAGGAGGGGTTGTGGCAAAAAGATGAACTCAAGGAGATTAGTGAAAGTGGCAAAAATAGGCTTTTTAGTATATTGCCAGAAGGTGTTTGATGGAGTTTTGGGTAAGCTAATGACTCCCACTGGCCAAGATACTCCAAGGGGTGAAATGTCACATATATTTAGGGCCTTCCACCCATTTTGAGCTTATTCGGACAAAGTTGCCAATGCAACTTTTGCAAACCCTAGAAATGGGCAGAAATGGATTTGTGTAGATCCAGTGGAGTAAATCATTTCTCCTTGATGTGCCACTTGGTGTGGTAGCCTTATTTGGTCACATGATCAGGCTCACCAAAGTTGGGGTCCTGGAGAAAAAGTTGGTAGTGCAAAGTAGTTCAAACTTGATTCTGGTCAGAGAGGGTTTTGAGGCACTTTGACCAAGACTTCCTATTCTCCAACCTGTGCCATTTGGTCCAGTTGCATCATTAGACCAATGAAGCATGTCCACCAAGTTTGAGCACATTTGGACATACTTGGCAATGTAAAGTTGATCAAACTTCAGAATGGACAGAGATAGTTTTGAGGGGTTTTGATGGTGTTATCTTGTTCTCCAAGTCATGAGACTTGGCAAGATCATCTAATATGTCATATGTGACATGATGGAATTTTCCTGGAATTTTTGGAGAATATTTCCTTTGTAAATATTTCAAAAGCTTGAAATATCCAGAAAGGGTTTTAGAGGGATTTGACCAATATTTTGAACATGACCAGGTGTTGAAACTCTTATATATGGACAATATATGTCCTATGAGTTTCCCTAAATTTTGTCAAATATTTTTGAAACAGTAAAGTAATTTTTTCCTATTAAAGACCATTTCTGGCCTTAAGAAAAAGCCTTTAAATAAAATAGAACAATAACTTTTAAAATTATATTTTTGTGGTTCCTGGGCATCCTATATCTAATAGGAGTCTAATATATTTTTGGAAAGATTTTTACTGCCCTTAATCAAGTACTTGTAGTGCAAACCTCAATTCAGGGGTTTTTGGAAAGCTAATTTTAGAAAATACTTTCTGGCCAAATTATTTTTGTAAGAAAACTCCATATAGCACTATTCACATGGCATGGTCATTGGTCAGGAGCTTGGGGTAAGGAGGTGGAATATAGAGGGCAGAGTAGTTGACTTCAAGAAGCACTTGAAAGAAACACAGAGAGAAAACCAACTCCAAATAAAAGCCAAAAAAATGCAAAAAGTTTTTGTTGGTCCAAATTTTCATGCTTTAATAATGAAAATGAAATGTTACAAAATGCACGGTGTGACAGACCTACCCCCCTTACAAGAATCTCGTCCCCGAGATTCCTAAACTAGGCTTAAAAGAGATACGGAAATTCGGATCTAAGGTAGTCTTCACGCTCCCAAGTTGCTTCTGCTTCAGTGTGGTTGCTCCATTGGACCTTGAAGTACTTGATGGTGTGGCTTCGAGTGCGTCGTTCAGTCTCATCCAGAATGCAGATGGGCCGCTCAAGATAAGTCAAATCAGGTTGAAGATCAATGGCTTGATGATTGACGTCCTTGTAGAGGTCGGGCTTGTCTGGAACTTGGAGACACTTCCGGAGTTGTGACACGTGGAACACGTTGTGCACATCAGAAAGTTCAGGTGGAAGTTCCAACTGGTAAGCCACCTCCCCTCGTCGCTCAGTGATCTTGAAGGGCCCAATGTATCTCGGAGCGAGCTTTCCCCTGACATGAAAGCGCTGGGCTCCTTTGAGAGGGGTGACCCGGAGATAGACATGGTCTCCAACTCGGAAGTTTATGTCTCTGCGACGTGAGTCCGCATAGCTCTTCTGCCTTGACTTGGCAGACTTCAGACGCTCTCTGACAAGCTGGACTTGCTCTTCTGCTTCGCGAAGGATATCAGGCCCAAAGACAAGTCCTTCTCCGGTCTCCGACCAGTTGAGAGGTGTACGGCACTTCCGCCCGTATAACACTTCAAATGGTGCCATCTGAAGGCTGGCCTGATAACTGTTGTTGTAAGAGAACTCGGCGAAAGGGAGGCAATCTTCCCACTTAGCTCCATAAGCTAAGACACAGGCTCGGAGCATGTCTTCGAGTATTTGATTCACTCGCTCGGTCTGACCTCCGGTCTGTGGGTGGAAAGCAGTGCTGAAGGACAACTTGGTCCCCATAGCCTCCTGGAATTTCTTCCAAAACCTTGAGGTGAACTGGGTTCCTCAATCTGACACAATCTCCTTGGGAACACCATGAAGGCTCACGATTCGGTTGATGTAGAGACTGGCTAACTGGTTCCCCTTGTAGGTCGTCTTGACAGGAATGAAGTGGGCCACCTTGGTCAAATGGTCAACGATGACCCATATTGAGTCATGTCCCTTGCTTGACCTGGGTAAACCGGTGATGAAGTCCATCCCGACTCTGTCCCACTTCCATTCAGGCACCTTAAGGGGTTGCAACAATCCAGCGGGTCGCTGATGCTCAGCTTTGACTCTCTGGCATACGTCGCATTTTGCAACATAGGTGGCAATCTCCCTTTTCATCCCGTGCCACCAAAATCTTTCCTTCAGGTCTTGATACATCTTGGTGCCTCCAGGGTGGATGGAATATGGGCTGTCATGAGCTTCTTGCAAGATCAGGTTCTTGAGCTCAACCTTGTTGGGCACGCAGATGCGATTCCCAAACCACACAATTCCTTCCTCATCTTCTGAGAATCCTGAGGCTTTGCCTGCCTTGATCTTCCTCTTGATGCCTTCAATACTCTCATGCCCCTTCTGAGCTTTCTTGATATCATCCATCAAGGTAGGCTTAACTTCGAGGCTGGCCAAGAATCCTGGTGCAACCAGTTCCAACCCGAAGCTTTCAAGTTCTTCATACAAGGCGGGTAGCTTGTGCTTTAGCATAGCATTCAAGGAGCAAGCCTTCCCGCTCAACGCGTCTGCTACCACATTAGCCTTTCCAGGGTGGTATTGAACACTGAGGTCATAATCCTTTATCAACTCCAGCCATCTTCTCTGCCTCATGTTCAATTCCCTCTGAGTGAAAATATACTTCAGACTTTTGTGATCCGTGTATACCTCACATCGCTTCCCCAAGAGGTAATGTCGCCAAGTCTTCAGGGCATGAACCACTGCTGCTAGCTCAAGGTCATGAGTAGCGTAGTTCTCTTCGTGAGGTTGTAGCTGCCTTGAAAGGTAGGCCACGACTCTGCCTTCTTGCATCAGAACACCTCCCAGTCCGATTCTTGACGCATCACAATATATCACAAACTCCTTGTGTATATCTGGTGTGGCCAGAACTGGAGCGGTGGTTAGCCTCTTCTTCAGCTCCTGGAAGCTTTCTTCGCACTTCGGCGTCCATTCGAACTTCTTGTCCTTCTTCAAGAGCTGAGTCATGGGTCGGGCAATGCTTGAGAATCCTTCAACGAACTTGCGGTAATATCCCGCGAGTCCGAGGAAGCTTCTGACTTCCTTCACATTGCTCGGGGATTGCCATTCAGTCACGGATTCTATCTTGGCAGGGTCGACTGACAATCCCTCTTCTGTTAGAACATGTCCCAGAAATCCAACTTCACGCAGCCAGAATTCACACTTGCTAAACTTGGCATACAGTTGGTGCTCTCGAAGCTTGTCTAGGACCATCCTCAAGTGTTGCTCGTGCTCTTCTTCCGACTTCGAGAAGACAAGAATGTCATCAATGAAGACGACGACGAACTTGTCCAAATATTCCATGAAGACCTTATTCATGAGATACATGAAGTAAGCTGGGGCATTGGTCAACCCAAAGGACATGACCGTGCATTCATACAGGCCATATCTGGTTACAAATGCCGTCTTCGGAATATCTTGGGGTCTGATCTTCAGTTGGTAGTACCCAGATCTGAGGTCGATCTTGGAGAACACCTTGGCCCCATTGAGTTGATCAAACAGATCTTCAATCTTGGGAAGTGGGTACTTGTTCTTGATTGTAACCTCGTTGAGGGAGCGGTAGTCAATGCATAAGCGGATGGTACCGTCCTTCTTTGCCACAAACAGAACAGGTGATCCCCAAGGGGAGGCACTAGGGCGGATAAATCCCTTCCTCAACTGCTCTTCCAACTGCTTCTTCAATTCTGCTAACTCCTCCGATCCCATCCTATAAGGCTTCTTATAGATGGGTCCTGCTCCGGGTATGAGCTCGATGATGAACTCAATGTCTCGGTCAGGAGGCATTCCTGGTAGCTCATCAGGAAAAACATCGGAATACTCGCATACTACCGGCACTTGTTCCAATCCAACTTCAGTCAGACAGTTGGCTTGGTTGGCTTGAGCAGAAGAGGGGTTGGAGGCAAATTTGACTTTGACTCCTCGGTCATTGGTCATAGTGACCGTCCGGTTGGCGCAATCAATCAAGCCTTGGTGCTTGCTGAGCCAATCCATTCCCAAGATCACATCCAAGCCTTGTGATTTTAGGATGATAAGGTCTGCTAGGAAGTCTACCCCGTTAATGGTAATCCCGACTCCTTTACATCCTATCTTGGCTCTCATCTCTGCTCCGGGGGTTTGTACCACCATAGGGTTATTCAGGGGTGTAGGGGTCATGCCACTTTTTAATGCAAAACTTTGGGTGACAAAAGAATGCGTGGCTCCAGAATCAAACAAAACAGTTGCGGGTGCTGAATTGACAAGGAACGTACCCAGCACGACGTCCGGGTCTTCCTGGGCTTCTTCCGCGGTGACATGATTCACACGACCCCTGCCATTGTTGGGCAAGTTGCGGGGAGCTTGGTTCCTTGGTGGCATTCCACGGCCTTGTCCCGGGTTCTGCGCATTGGGGCGCGGGGCGTCAGGTTTCTTGTTGGGGCAATTCTTGGAGTAATGCCCTGGCTGTCCACATCCGAAACAAGTGACTTGATTGGGGACGACGCCCTTGCCAGCATTGTTATTGGGGTTGTTGTAAGCTGGCCTGGGGTTGGCATACTGCTGAGGTGGATAGTTGGTGCGAGGTGCAGGAGCTCTTGGCTGCTGATAGGTTGGCTTGACCGGGGCTGGCTGCCACGGGCGAGGCTTCTGGTTGCTGGAGCTACCCTTGCTGATCATCTTGCGCTTGCGAGTGTCATCCAAGGCACGTCGCTTGTCCTCAAGCATGAGTGCCTTGTTCACCAGATCAGGAAAGGTTGGGCAGTCACACACAACAAGCGAGTACTGCAGAGTCTGGTTAAGGCCTTCCATGAAGCGCTCCCTTTTGGCAGCATCAGTGCTGACATCCTCAGGGGCATACCTTGAGAGAACACTGAACTTCTGCATGTACTCCTTGACAGTGCTACTACCTTGCTTCAGGGCTCGGTACTCACGCTTCTTGATGGCCATGATTCCAGAAGGGATGTGGGCCTTGCGGAATTCCGTCTTGAAGGTGTCCCAAGTGATGTCTTGCTCAACATGCATAGCCTTGAATCCATCCCACCAAGCTCTGGCAGTCCCCCCGAGACAGTGGGCAGCATACGCCACTTTATCACGGTCCTCAGTGCATCCGACTAGTGCCAGCAGATCCTCAATGGTGCGGACCCAGTCGTCTGCATCCAGGGGTTCAGCAGTCTCGATGAAAGTGGGTGGTGCATGCTTCTTGAATTCCACCAGTGTGGAACGTCCATGGCCGTGCCCCGCCGGCTGGCGGTTGACAGCCTGAGCAATCATCTGGAGGGCTGCAGTGTTGGCTTGGCGCTCCTCTCGAAAGGCTTGGAGAAGCTGAGCCATATCCATGCTTGGAGGAGGTGGTGGTGGTGGAGTCTGTCCTTGGGCTTGGTCCTGGCTGGCTCCGGCCTCAGCAGAACCTCCGGCTCCTTGCGGCTGGGTAGAGGTACCAGTACGTGTTACAACAGGCATCCTGTTGGAGCGGTCAAGGTCTCATGATTGGGAACAACAATGAGGGAAAGCAGTATAGATGGAATGCCTAGTAAGGGGGTGGTGTGACACAATTTAAGTTAAACAAAGGCCAGAAGGGCCAAACTCATGCATTAAAACCAAATGAGGAATGTAGTTGTTTACAAGTTCCCGAAGGGAAAGTACAACTTCATGAAAGCAAGCTGAACGCAAACGCAACATAACATGGTTTCACAAGAACCATTACAAGGACTCGACTTCGCAAAAGGGGTACACGACCTATCCTACCATAGGCTACGAGCTAGCCTATCCTAGTCCTGAACGGAGTCTAAGTGGTGGAATGCTCGGTCGGGTATTCTGGCTCCTCTGGATCTTCCTCCTCATCTTCATCTGTCTTGGTCTCCTCATCGCTCGAGGAAGCGGGGGAGTGAAGGAGCAGAACACGGCGCTGCTTTGCTGGTGGCGTTTTGAAGAGGTTGCGGTACTCCTTTGCCGTCATACGGCGTGGCTGAGGTGGTCCCTCGGCATGTGCGACCTGTGGGGGTCGTCCGCCTCGATACGCTACTGCGGGCTGTCCAGGGGGCGCTCCATCCTTCTTGATCCTGTCTGCCTTCATCTGAACTATGCGGAGGAGCTCCTTGGTCTCGCGGAGTTCCTTCCGAAGCTCCGTCGACTCCGAGGCCAGGTGTTGTGCCAGACTATCGGCACACAAGCTGAAGTAGGTCTGGAAGCGGAGAGAAAGTCCCTCGTCCAAGGGTGGTGCTGGTGCGCTGCTCTCGTCATCACCTTCCTTACGATAAGGCAGGTAACGAGTGGCTGGCTCTCTCTCCATCTCTGGCAGGAGATCCCGGAGGCGAGTCAGCGCCTTGAGGGCAGCAGTCTCCACGGCGAGAAGCAGTGTCGCCATCTGGGGTCCCTCAAAGAACCAGCTCGTCGGGGCGTCATTCGCCCTCACGACTACCTCCACGTGATACTCCCTCTTGGTGCTGTCGACCCAGTGCTCGTGGTAGGAGAAGGTGGGGACTCGAGTGAACTGGCACTTCCTGAGGCTATCCTCAAGAAGCACAGGAAACCCAGTGGTCAGGAAGTCCTCGGGTACGGCGGCCATCTACAAAAAGTGGAAGGGAAAGGGTCAATAAAGGAATGTGACCTATGTTTGGGATACTAACATAAACATAGGTATATGGGTAACCTGGTGGATAGTCTCGCTCTAACTAACGTCCATGCTAACTAAGGCTTCCTACAGTCAGGATGGCTCTGGTACCAGCTCTGTGGGGACCCCGACTCGCAAGTCGTGATCACCGAATGCACGTGTACAGTGATCCCAGAGATCAATGCTCACTGAACACACAGAAGCTGAATAACAAGAGTCTTACATCCATACATACCGTCTTACACAAATAGTGACCAACATGGTCAAGTCTTACATCGATAAAGCCTTAAGGGCTGAACATCAAATGAAACATAGCAGCGGAAAACGTCGTCGATAAGTAGAACCCATGCCATCTGCCTTAACCCTACAGGCATTCTGACTGGGAAAACGCCCTAGTTCGCATGATCGCCTCCAAAGAACTCTTCTCCGAACTCCGGTTCTTCCATGCCTGGTTAATTAAATAACCAGTGGCAAGCCAATGAGTACTTTGAATGTACTCGCAAGCAACCCATGATTTGGTTCAAGGTACAGTAATGCATGACATAGGTAAAGTTTTGCATAAAGCTAGTTTTGAGTGCAGGACATGTTCAACATCCTATAAAGCATGCATCAAGAGAATTCAAGTAACCATAAGATCTGGTCACAGATATCAACATAAATAGAAAGGGGCACCAACCCATTTATCATAAACAGAGAGGGCACCAACCCATCTCAATCGTGTCAAGTCCTCTGACTTGATCCAAGACAACACCATCATCTCACACACACCGGGTTTGAAAACAAGTGGACGTAGCCCAAGAGCGGTTACCCAACTGTCCTTGACCGTGGACACGGCTATTCGAATAGTTTTACACTCTGCAGAGGTTGCACACTTTACCCACTAGATCCGGGGAACTTCCGTGTCATCCACGACCCGCGGTACCTAAAGTACCCGGGGTAAGCACCCGATCACTACCTTTCCCTAGACGACACTAACATGGAGTCCACTCGATTGGTAGTAACCCCCGTGCCGAACATTTCACATCATAAAGTTGTGGAGCCTCGCTCCCATTTTCATCACATACCACAAGAACGGGGTACCAACGGTGTGTCCGGTGCCCTGTGAAAACAGTCATGGCCGCCCTACCTGGCACGACCCCGTCCCAAGAGAGAGCACCAACTCTCCCCCGTCACTAGTAATGCGGGCTCCAAGCTAGTATCGGTCTAGGTACTCACTAATGCCCTTTCCCATATAAGGGTAGAGTGGTCGCACATGCAAGGTTGGAATAACGGTCGCAACTCCGACCAATCCGTTTTGAAAACAACACACACCTTCCTTGGCACACCACTTCGTCATCAAGTGGTCACCCATCTCATCATCTCCCTCGGGCATAGGTGGCACCCGACGGGGTTTTCGAAAAGACTTTTGAAATCACATTGCCTCCTTCACCATGCACAAACCCACCCCATTTGCGTAGCATCTACATTTGCATCCTATCTACTCCCACCGGCATAACCCTCATAAGAAGGTAGGGCCATGCACACTGCAAGTATCAACGAGGAAGTAATCGTGGTAACCAACCCACGTGGTTCACCATCTCATCATGATTCCGATGCATCGATAATAAAGAGCTAAAAATGACATGCATATAAAGGGGTATCATAGTCATGGTCAAAGGGCTGCTTGCCTTGGTTGGCTTGATCTTCAAAGTCTTCAGGCTCTGCTCCTCCTTCTTCCTCAGCTACCTCGTCAAACACGGGATCTAACGTCGCAAGAAAACAACAGGAAAAATAAGACAATAATAAAAACAGAAAAGTCAAAGTGCTCACAAAAATGTCAACTTATTTTTGTAAAATACTAAGAGGAAGGCTAGGAAGGGGACAACTTTTGGTCTTGGTTTTGGAGCAGCAAAATAGGAGTTATGGATTTTCAAAGGCCTATTTAAATGCTAAAAACCACATTTAAATATTTACAGAGAATAAAAGGTGGTTGGATTTGAATGAAAGTTGCATCATTAAATAGGTTGCAATATTCTAGGAATTTAGAAATTGGAATCAATGCATTTGGATTAATATTCTGTCCTGTGGAATTTTTGGAAATAATACAGAAAAGGAAAAAGAGAAACGGCGCTGTGCCACTGGGCCAGAGAGGCCACAGCAGCAGCAGGCCCAGGGGGGGGGAAACCCAGCCCACGCGGCCGCCACATCGAAGGCGTAAAGGCTGAATACGCCTTCAGCCGACGGCGGATCGGTGCGCGCGCGCGCGCACGTTTTAAACCTGACGGGTGGATCCCACCCGTCAGGGCGTGTGGCTGACGGGCCGGCCCCACGGCGGCCGTCGTCTACCTCCGGCCAGAGGCGACGGCGAGCTCGCCGGCGGCGATACAGGGCACGGGAAGGGGCGCGGAGGCTACCGTTGGACTCAGGAGCGAGTCGCGGTTCTGGTGGTGGTGGAGACGGTCGCCGGGGTGGCCTGCTTCGCCGGCGACGAGGTCCCGCGGCGGAGGTGCTTCGGGCGCCGGTGGTTCCGGCCGTTTCCGGCTGCAAAACGAGGGGGAAAGAAAGGGGAAAACATCAGTGAGGCGAGGGGAGTCCAGTTCGAGAGAGAAAAGGAGCGGAGGAGGCCTGTACCCGCAGATCGACGGCGACCCGAGGCGGCGGAGCTCGAGCTCGATCTCGAGCTCGGGCGGCTCTGGAGAGAAGTGGGTGGTTCCGGGGGTGGATTGGGTGTGTGGAGGGGCGACAGGGAGGAAGAGGAGGGCTCGGGAGCGCCTTATATAGGCTGGCCGCGGTTCATCGTGGGCGTGGCCTACGGGCGCCCGCGGGATCGGCTCTGGAAGCCGTTGGAGAGAGGTTGGAGCTGTCCACGGCGCTCGTGGGGATGGAGTAGGGCGCCAGGGAGGAGGAGAGAGAGCGGGGAAGTGTTCTGGCGCCCGCGCGTGTGAGGCCGGCCATTGGCCGAGCCGGACGGCGTCGGGCACGCGCTGCAGGAGGGGAGAGAGAGGGAGAGACAATGGGGACGGCACGGCGGCGTGTCGCAGACGTCAAGACACATCAACTGGCGCGATGGGAAGGCACGAGGCGGTCGGGAGGCGCGGTGTCAACGGTCGGTGCTCTGGCAGGCGCTCCAGAGCGCGACTTTGGCCGGCATCCGCGGGTTTTCTGCGTCGCGCGCGCGTCCTTTTCTGTCTGGAGGCTACAGTGCAAGGGGGCAAAACCTGGAAAGAGCCTGGGATGCTCTGGGGTGCAGAGGGGAGAGAGAGAGGCTGGGAGAGAGAAGGGAAGCTGTTGTCCAGAGAGGACAAACGTGATTCCCTCCTTCCTCCACATTGCTTCCTCGGGTAGAAAAGTGTCTAAGTGACAGAGGGGAGTGAGGAGGGGTTGTGGCAAAAAGATGAACTCAAGGAGATTAGTGAAAGTGGCAAAAATATTGCCAGAAGGTGTTTGATGGAGTTTTGGGTAAGCTAATGACTCCCACTGGCCAAGATACTCCAAGGGGTGAAATGTCACATATATTTAGGGCCTTCCACCCATTTTGAGCTTATTCGGACAAAGTTGCCAATGCAACTTTTGCAAACCCTAGAAATGGGCAGAAATGGATTTGTGTAGATCCAGTGGAGTAAATCATTTCTCCTTGATGTGCCACTTGGTGTGGTAGCCTTATTTGGTCACATGATCAGGCTCACCAAAGTTGGGGTCCTGGAGAAAAAGTTGGTAGTGCAAAGTAGTTCAAACTTGATTCTGGTCAGAGAGGGTTTTGAGGCACTTTGACCAAGACTTCCTATTCTCCAACCTGTGCCATTTGGTCCAGATGCATCATTAGACCAATGAAGCATGTCCACCAAGTTTGAGCACATTTGGACATACTTGGCAATGTAAAGTTGATCAAACTTTAGAATGGACAGAGATAGTTTTGAGGGGTTTTGATGGTGTTATCTTGTTCTCCAAGTCATGAGACTTGGCAAGATCATCTAATATGTCATATGTGACATGATGGAATTTTCCTGGAATTTTTGGAGAATATTTACTTTGTAAATATTTCAAAAGCTTGAAATATCCAGAAAGGGTTTTAGAGGGATTTGACCAATATTTTGAACATGACCAGGTGTTGAAACTCTTATATATGGACAATATATGTCCTATGAGTTTCCCTAAATTTTGTCAAATATTTTTGAAACAGTAAAGTAATTTTTTCCTATTAAAGACCATTTCTGGCCTTAAGAAAAAGCCTTTAAATAAAATAGAACAGTAACTTTTAAAATTATATTTTTGTGGTTCCTGGGCATCCTATATCTAATAGGAGTCTAATATATTTTTGGAAAGATTTTTACTGCCCTTAATCAAGTACTTGTAGTGCAAACCTCAATTCAGGGGTTTTTGGAAAACTAATTTTAGAAAATACTTTCTGGCCAAATTATTTTTGTAAGAAAACTCCATATAGCACTATTCACATGGCATGGTCATTGGTCAGGAGCTTGGGGTAAGGAGGTGGAATATAGAGGGCAGAGTAGTTGACTTCAAGAAGCACTTGAAAGAAACACAGAGAGAAAACCAACTCCAAATAAAAGCCAAAAAAATGCAAAAACTTTTTGTTGGTCCAAATTTTCATGCTTTAATAATGAAAATGAAATGTTACAAAATGAACGGTGTGACAACGTACCTACCGCATCACAGCCCACCCCTACGGTCAGCGCTGTCCACGGCCTCCAGTAAGCTACAAACACCAGAAACTACTTGCAACTCCTGGACAGAGGACAAGGGTGAATAAGAAGTCGAGCGGGGTCATATTTCAGGGCCCAATGTATGGTAGTAACTGAATCATGGATCACAAACACAGAACTCAGTTCCTGAGGACGGCTACAATGAGACAACCCACCATGTACTCCTACATGGCCTCTCACCGCTACCTTTACCAAATCGTGTTCACACACTTAGCTCACACACAGTAGGACATGTTCACACGCCTCTGATTCATCCCCGATGAATCAGACCTGACTCAACTCTAAGCAGTAGCAGGCATGACAAACAAGCATGAATGAGTAGGCACAACAGGGCTCAAACAACTCCTACTCATGCTAGTGGGTTTCATCTATTTACTGTGGCAATGACAGGTCATGCAAAGGATAAAGGGGTTCAACTACCGCAGCATGTAACAGTTGAATCGGTGTTGTCCTAATGCAGTAAAAGAGAGCAGGAGCGAGAGAGTAGGATTGTATCGGAATGAACAAGGGGGTTTTGCTTGCCTGGCACTTCTGAAGATAACATTGAGTCTTCATCAGTCTCAACGATCACAACGTCGGACATCGTCTACCGAGAGGGGACAAATACCGGCAACACAGAAGGGAACACAATCAATGCAGTGCACAATATGATGCATGATCATGACATGACAATATGAATGTGTTTTGAGCTAATGCAACTAGCAACAGATTAAATGAAGTTGGTTTGAATACAAGATTCAAATTCAAACTCCATATGTGATTATTTAAATGTCATTCACTTCATTTTCTCTAAACAGTAGTGATAAGTTGTTCTAACATGCATGAAAATGGTACAGATGGATTCCTTGAATTTTTCTGATAATTTTTCATATATAAATTATTTAATTTGGAGTTACGGTTAATTTTCTATGAATTTTGGAAGTTTTTAGGCATTTTCTGGAATTTCAGAATTAAGTTAAATCCAGAAAATGAGTTATGACATCAGCACTGCGTCATGCTTGCATCAGCAAGTCAACAGGGCTGCCCCGGGTCAAACCTGACGTGTGGGGTCCACACGTCAGTGACACAGGGACTAATCCCGGTCAAACCCAGCGCTGACTGGGGTTTGACCAGGGGTGGGGCCCGCTGTCAGTGGCCTAGTGGGTGATTAGCGGGGTAGTTAGTCCCTAATGACCGGCCACATCAGCTCCTGCCGGAGTTTCGCCGGCGGCGACCATTCCGCACGGCGGGGGAACGCTGGACTTGCGCTAGGGGCATCGGATCGACGCGCCAAGGGCACCAGGAGGTAGCCCGCGCCCGTGCGCATCTAGGGGGACCAACGGGAGGTGCGGGGGTGGCCGGAATCAGCAACGGCGGCGAGCGAGGCGGCGGCCGGAGCTCGGGCGAGGTCGGGTTTGGCGTTCGGGGGCACGGGAGGGAAGCTAGTGGCGGCTACGGGCTCCTAGAGACGTGTTGGGTGCGGTGGTGTGCTCGGCTTCGAGCTGCAACGGCTCCAGCCACGGTGGTGACGAGGCACGGCGGCGGCGAGCTCTCGGGTCCGGCGGAAAGGCGGCTAGGGTACGGGAACGAGCGCGAGGAGGAGGGGGAATGGAAGAGTAGCTCACAGGGGTTGCGACGGTGGCCTCGGGGAGCTCGGGGAGGCACCCGAGCCGACGAATTTGACGAAGATGGCCGGCGGTCCCGAGGTTGAAGAAGCCGGCGGTGGCGACGTTGCAGGGGCTCCCGCGGTGCGCTTCTCGGCGAGGAGGAAGAAGTGGTCGAGGCGGATCCCCTGGGTACTTCGGGTGGCAGCGAGGAGCACGGTGGCTACGGCGAACGGCGTCGGTGACGACGAGCTCCGCTTGGGCGCGTGCAGGGAGGAAAGCAGAGGAGAGAACGGGGTCCAGGGGAAGAGAGGGAGGGCTGGACGGCTCCGGGCGGCTGTGTGGCGTCTCCACGCATGGATAGGCTCGAAGGGGGAGGCCTCCAGCGTGAAGCAGGAGGTGGCCGGCGTCGACGCGCGCCACGCCTCGCCTCTGCTCGTCCTCCTGGCAGAGGAGGAAGAGGACAAAGGAGGAGGGGGTGGGCTGGGCCGGCTGGGGGAACTGGGCCGGCTCTGGTGGCTACGCGGGTAAGGCCAGGTAAGTGGCCCAGGTGGCCTTTCTCCCCTTTTTTTTCTATTTTGTTTCTCTTTTCTATTTCTGTAGTTTTGTTTCTGATTTAGTTTATAGCCCAAATCATTTTAATAAATCCTGCAAATAATTGTGGCCATTAAATGAATTATTACAGAGGCCCTTAACTATTTTCAGAATTGTTGGAGCATTTAAAAATATTAATAGTATTTAAATGCCCCAATTCAAATACAATATGGATTATTCAAAAATCCATAATGGCCCAAAAATATTGGCATCATTTTTGGTAGAGGTTTTTCACCTTTGTCAAAAATCATGAACATTTTTGAAAGCCATTTGGACTTGCTTGAAAGTATTTTAGGTGAACCTAGTGAATTCCTTTAATGCTAGGGTTTGAGCAATCCCCATTTCAAATTTCATAAAATTTAAACATGTTGCATGGATGCTAAAGCAAAAACAAACAAGGGCTGATCTGGGGCTGTGACATTCCTGCTATGAAATAGTAAGGTAAATATTTGTGATAAATAATGCAGGAATGAATGGAGTTGAGAAAAGATAGCAGCTCACCCAGCTTGGGGGGTTGTACATGGAAAATCCGTCCCACGGTTTAATGCGGAGAAACTCCTCTTCTTCTCCTTTATACAAATCGGACAGTGTTTGTGCCAGAGCAGTGACAGAGTCTGTCGGTGTTCTGGCAACAGGGGTCCCCAGACTTGCCTCCCTACGGCCTGCGGCGTGACTCAAGTGGGTGCCCAGTGCAGCCCAGCTTCATTAGCTCAAGCTCAAGACCCTTGTGAGGGGCCAAGCCTCGCGGGGCGGACGACAGAAAGCTTCCTCAGGAGCAGCCTCCTCAGGCAGGCTCGCGAGGAAGCGGAGAGATCAAGGCAGGGTACCTCGCGAGCAGCCCGTGACGCAAGCCATGATGATCGAGACCAGGCGGGCGCCAGGCGGGCGTCGGCCTGCGCAATGTTCGGTGCAAAGTGGGCAAGCACAGGCCAAGGCATCAGGCAAAGGTTACCGTTTCGGTGCAACAAGACCAAGACCATTAGAGCGGCAGGATGGAGGTCACCTTGGAGCCTAGGACGACGTCATCGTCAGAGCCTTTGGCAGCTGAAGACCAACTTTAGTCAGGATAAGTGTACTAGATGTTCCCCTTCAAAATGGCCAATTGTTGGCGCCCTTCCCGCTCATTATTTTGGAAGAGGCCCAGGGCCTCCCACTATAAATAGGAATAGCCACCACAGGGTAGAGAGACATGAAGAGAACGGATCGAGCAGAGAGAGAAAGGCAATTGAACTCACCCAGGCAGTTCATCGCACCAGTTCGAGAACAGCCCCTCGCGAGGCTGTTCTCCCTTTGTACTATTCATCATCAGCCCCTGAGGCAATCCACCAAACCACACACTGGAGCAGGGTATTACACCACAATGGTGGCCTGAACCAGTATAAATCTCGTGTCCCTTGTGGGTTCATCTTTCTTGCTTAGATCTTCGCGAGACTTCGACGCGTGAGCTGGTAGGGGAAAGATCTTCGTGCACACCCCAGTGTTCGAACCTCAAGGGTCTGCCGGAACCCGAAATCCGACATTTGGCGCGCCAGGTAGGGGTGCACCGGAATCTTTCTTCCACTGGTGGCGTCTGATCTTCCGTCATGTCCATGGCTGATGCTCGCCGAGCCCGCGCCGAGCGTCGGGCTGCTCTCGCCACCCGTGTCGCCCAGACGGTGCCCATCGGCCGACGCCCCCGTCGTTCCCCGTCGCCTGCCGCCAACGCCGCCACTAGCCCAGCGGGGAACGAGCAGCAGGCCTTGTCCCTGCACCCTTCGGTGCGGCACGATGGCCGCACCGCCACCCCGTTGTTGACTCCAGTCGGTTCGCCGTCCCACGCCCGTCGCGCCCCCATGGACGCGCACGCCGCACTGCTCCTGGCGCGTGATCTCCTGCACTACCGTCCCGTCGACGACCTCTCCGAGGACTGGCTCTCCCGCATCACCGAGCTCGTCAGCACCGCAGGGGGCTCTCCCATGCCATCCCTCTTGCTGCCTCGCCCTCCATCCTGCGCAGGAGGCAAGGAGCAGGAGGTGCCTCCTCCACCTCCTCCTCAAGAAGACGCCCTGGCTCCAAGGCGCGCGGCGCTAGGACGAGACCCACCGCGTCCGGCGCCTGCGCAACAAGAAAGGAGCTGCCAGGAGATCCCTCGTCCCCAAGAAGGTGCTCGCGTGCTCCCAGCACCGGAGTGCCGTGATCGCATCCCTGCACCGCCACGTCAAGACCCCACGCTGCTCCAGGCAGCGGTGCACGGGAATCCCTAGGAGCAATCCACGCATCAGCGGAGAGCTCTGGTGGCCACTACAGGCTGCCGCGCCTTCACCTCCGAGCTGCGTAGCGTAGCATGGCCCGACAAGTTCAAGCTGGACCTACCTCCTCGCTACGACGGCACTGCAGACCCCGCGGAGTTCCTCCAGCTCTGCATGCTGGGCATCGAAGCCGGCAACGGGGACGAAAAGGTCATGGCGAATTGGTTTCCCACGACGCTCAAGGACGGTGCCCGCACCTGGCTCCTGAACCTGGGTCCCGGCACGATCTCTTCCTGGGACGAGATGCGCACCCGCTTCATCGCCAACTTCCAAGGTACTCGCGACCGGCCCCCGTCCATGTGCGACCAGCACCGCATCAAGCAACAGCTAGGAGAGACCCTGCAGAAGTACATCCAGCGCTTCAACAACGCCCACCCGAAGATCCCCAGGGTGACTGAGGAGGCAATCATCTCAGTCTTCTCTGATGGTGTGCGTGACATCAAGATGAAAGAAGACCTGTGCACATCACTGGAGCTGTTCAACTTGGCGACCAAGTGCGCCAGGGCTGAGGAAGGGCGCCTCTCCCTCCTCGAGCTTACGGCTGCCGATCCAGAAGAGAAGAAGGCCAATGTCAAGGATGTGAAGCGCAAGGGGGTTGCTGTGCTCGCAGCAGAGCCAGACACCAAGCAAGGCAGGGATCAGCCTGAGTTATCCAAGGGCAGCTGGTACTGCGTGTACCACGACCTCCACACCCAAAACAACAACGAATGCCAAGAGCTTAGGGCTGTGCGAGATGAGCATATCGGCCGACGTCCCGACTGAAAGGACCTGGTCTATGGCCGAGGAGGAGGAAGAGGTGGAGGACGATGGGAAGATCGTGGCCCTCGCCAAGGGTGGCGTGACCGACCTCGCGAGGACCGCTGGCAGGACCAGCGTCGCGAGGGAGGTTGGAGGGATCAGCCTCGTGAGGACCTCCCTGAAGGCAACGTAGGCCTCCCTCCTCTGCCACCGCCACCAAGAAAGAATGAAGACCATCACCAGGACGAGGGGGCTGGGGGCTTCCAAGAGCCACTCGCAATCGCTTGCATCCTGGGCGGGTGCTCAGGCCCCAGCCTATCAGCGCATCTTCAAGTAGTTTGCTCGCAAGGTGAATGGAGTCCTCCCCAAGCTTGAGGCCAAGCGCCCTCTCAGGTGGTCAGCGTGCGCTATCACATTCATCTCAGCGGATTAGCTCAAGTGCGCAGCGATGGCCGGAGTCCTCCCGTTGCTTTGCTCCCCAGTCATCACCAATGTGCAAGTCACCAGGACCCTCATCGATGGCGGAGCTGGACTCAACGTCCTGTCCGTCGAGACATTGAACAATCTCCAAGTGTCATATGATCAGCTTCTGCCAACCAAGCCTTTCTCAGGAGTCACTGATGGTTCCACCGACCCGCTAGGGCAAGTTCGCCTTCCTGTCATCTCTGGGCAGCGCAACAACTACCGCACCAAGCTCATTGACTTCGACGTTGCCCACATTCACTTGCCGTACAATGCCATCCACGGGTACCCAGCCCTGGCCAAGTTCATGGCAGTGACTCATCACGGCTACAATGTCCTCAAGATGCCAGGAAGCGGTGGAATCATCACAGTGCCTTGTGAGGAAAGGGATGCAGTGTGTTCTCTTGAGTGTGCCTTCCAAGCCGCGCCAATCGAAGACCCAGATCTCAGGAGCGGGAGGCTTCCAGAGGCGGTCCCTAAGAAGAAAAAGCCTTCACCTGGCCTGAACACTCACGAGGCAGGAACCTTCGGAGGCGTTGCGTTAGGGTCCGCGCCCCTTCAAGGGGCGCCACCCTTTGTCGCAGAGCAAGGCGCGCCCGGCGGCCTTCGCGGGCAGGGCTCGGGGGCTCTATCTTGGAGAGCCACTGACCTTGCCAAGGTCACGAGGGAGGCGCTCGGGCACCACTTGGAGGCGTGCTTCAAGGCACGTTTCCCTCAGGAAGGCATGAGGCAAGGAGGGCCAAACCCTCAGGAGTTCATCTCGAGGAACATTAAGGAGCTACAGGAGTGAAGAGTCATACGCGGCAGCCGCCGCCTACCCGCCGTAGCCCCGCATCCCGGCGAGGACAATGGGCTACGCGTCTGCATTGACATACCAGGGCTCAACTGAGCCGCGTCTCAGGAGCGCCTCTGGCCTTCACGCATGGGGCGTTGTGAGGGCCCACCTCACAGCTACGTTCGCATGCCCTTCGGCCTGCCGAACGCGGCTGCTACCCACCAGCGCGTGATGAGGAGCATCCTGGAAGTTCAGGTGGCCAAGCACCGCGCGTTCCTGGAGGAGATGGATATGGACCTTGAGGAGCCGCCCGGACCCCTAGAGCCTCCCGAGGCTCAGGGCTCCGAAGGCTCGTGAGGGTTGGCTTCTTCACCATGCGTCGTCAGCTACTCCGACACACGCTCTGCAATGGTATCAGGTGACATCTTTTGATGTTCTATTTTTAGCTGGGAGCGCCTGCAGGGCCGCATGATTCCCAGGTCACGTGGGTCCGTCCCTGCGGCATGTATCCGTTTTGCTTACGCTCTTTACCTACCTTGTTGGGGGCGCCCCTCGGGCTGCATTATCCCCAAGCTGCTCGGGCCTGACCCAGCAGCATTTGCCTTTTTCTGCATCTATCTAAATGGATTCGCTCCTTCATGCTTAACCTGCTTGACTTAATCGCCTGCTCGATTGACACCTACCTTTGGAGCTGCTCACTCTGGCACGACACTTGCGCACGGGTCCGTCCCTGCAACGCCAAAAAATATGAGTGGCTGAGCTCTGGCCGTGGCATCCCCTCAAGGCGCCAGCTCACCAAGCCCTCAGTGCCCCATTCACTCCCTCGGTGCGACCAATGGTTGGCTGGCAACCGTGACAACAGATGTTGTTTCTTTCGTGATTGATATGCAGGACCCGCTCCAGGAGTAATGCTGGTGGCATCGTGAGCCTTCTCTCCTTCTCTCTGGCACAATCCGCTCGCACATTAAAAGGGGGGCGCCTGAGCATCGCGACTCATGGGCTCCTACTGGCTCTCCAGCTCTCACCCCCTGGCCTTGACCCACGGCATCGCGACCTGTCCTACCAGCGGCGGCTGAGCTCGCTCGAGGGCCGGGACCTGAGGACGTAGAGCATTAAGGAAAGTGCGGGGGAGAGGGAAGAAGCTCGCGAGAGCCTAACCCAGCCACACCTCAGATGCCGCCATGCAGGCCCGGCACTTCGCCGAAGGCCACTCCGAACCCATGAGATAAGTCATGCGAACACTGATTCGACTCAGCACTTAACCCTCGCCTACTGCAGCTCTTTCACGGCAAGGTTGCCTACCTTTCTTGCCCAGCGGAGGCTGCTTGAGCGCTAAAGGGGACCTCCTGAGCATCGCGACTCAGGAGCTCTTACTGGACCTCGGGCCGCTCACCTCTTGTCCTTGACCACGGCATCACGACCTAGCATACCAGCGACGGCTGAAGCCTGCCTGGGGACCGGGACCTGTCAGCGTAGAGCACCAAGCCCTCGTGAGGAAAGAAAGGGGGAGCCAAGCCGGGACAGGACAAGCATCTCACATTGATTCGTCATGAGGATATAATATTCACATGGACATCGCCTTACATACCCCCACGGGGTGGTACTTTGATTTCTCGCAGGGAACAAAAGGTGCTAATCCTAAGGAGCGCTAACTACACGCGCCTCCGCAGGAGACCCCATCATCAACAGTGGGCAGTCAGGCACCGGTGCCAACTCCATCCAGATCAGTGGCGTCGGCGGCCTGACGAGCCCGCCCTGCTCCGAGCGCGATGCGAGCTTGGGGGCTCGTAGCTGTCGTCGCTCATCTCCGGAGTCGCGTGAAGCTCTACGGACTCGCTAGACCCACCAGCACCTCCGCTGCCGCGTGAGGAGCTCCGGTACAGGACAAGCATCTCACATTGATTCCTCATGAGGATATAATATTCACATGGACATCGCCTTACATACCCCAACGGGGTGGTACTTCGATTTCTCGCAGGGAACAAAAGGTGTTAATCCTAAGGAGTGCTAACTACACGCGCCTCCGCAGGAGACCCCATCATCAACAGTGGGTCGTCAGGCACCGGCGCCAACCTCATCCAGATCAGTGGCGTCGGCGGCCTGGCGAGCCCGCCCTGCTACGAGCGCGATGCGAGCTTGGGGGCTCGTAGCTGTCGTCGCTCATCTCCGGAGTCGCGTGAAGCTCCACGGAGTCGCTGGACCCACCGGCACCTCCGCTGCCGCTTGAGGAGCTGCTAGGGAAGTGATTGGCGGCCCTGGTCCTCGCCACGATGATGCCCCGGCCGCCTTTCTGGGGGCAGCATTCCTGCCGGCGCCCTTCTCCATCGAAGACCTTGAGGAACATTAGGGAGGCGCCATCATATTCGAGGTGGATTACAAGGGCGCCCCCTGTCCGACAGACCCGAGCGATCTCGCTGCAGCCACGGGTCATGTAGACCTTGCCCGGAGCGACAACCTCGACCTCCGCTCCTGTCGTAGGGGCACTGCAGTCAGCTTGCTGCAGCCAGAGCTGGAGAGGCCCCCTTGGCGGGATCTCGAAGGCGAAGGAGGGAGGCAGGCAAATCCAAGATCGGGGAGGCATGGTGGCATGGAGCACAAGCTCACAAGAGGAGCCCTCGACATGGACTCCAGGAGGAACGACGCGCACCGTCGTAATCCGCCGGTGTCGACGGCGGCTCCGACGGTGTCGCTCGGCGCCTTCTTCTCCAGGGCCCTCGATGCATACATACAAGGGCAGCAGGAATCTAGGCGGCAATCGCTCGTACCAGGGCCTAGACGTCTCTTGCCTGGCGCCCTCATCTCGATGATAGGGGACTAGCCGCTTCTTCGGTGGAAGTGGGTCGGGACCCTCTCGGGGGGCTTTCCCCTTCTCTTCTGCAGAGAACCAGCGAATTGGCGCCATCGGCGTGATGTGAACCAAGAGCGGGGAGGAAGAAGAAAGGAGTAGCAGGGAGAGATGGACTGGAATGGCTCGTGCCGTTCCATACTTATAGCCGGAGAAGGCCAACCGCCGGCCTCGACGATTGTCGGTAATCATGACCCATTTTTGCATGTAGGGACTTTGTCAAGTCATGCGGTTGCCGAGGCGATGTGGGGAAGCGGAGACGCCCACGTCCAATCAATCGCCATGTGGCACCCAAGGCTGCACGCTGTTGGGGCCCGCGGCGCTTCGCACTTGCCCCTTCACTTCTCCGCTAAGCCAAGTCCGGGCACGCCTTGGGCCCGGGGGCTACTGTCGGTGTTCTGGGAATGGGGGTCCCCAGACTTGCCTGCCTGCGGCCTGCAGCGTGACTCAAGTGGGGGCCCGGTGCAGCCCAGCTTCATCAGCTCAAGCTCAAGACCCTCGTGAGGGGCCAAGCCTCGAGGGGCGGACGACAGGAAGCTTCCTCAGGAGCAGCCTCCTCAGGTAGGCTCGCGAGGAGGCAGAGAGATCAATGTAGGGTACCTCGCGAGGAGCCCGTGACGCAAGACATGACGATCGAGACCAGGCGGGCGCCGGCCTACGCAGTGTCCTTGTTTCCCTTTCGGTGCAAAGGGGGCAAGCACAGGCCAAGGCATCAGGCAAAGGTTACCATTTCGGTGCAACAAGACCATGACCAGCAGAGAGGCAGGATGGAGGTCACCGTGGAGCCCAGGATGGCGTCATCGTCAGAGCCTTTGGCAGCCGAAGACCAACTTTATTTAGGATAAGTGTACTAGATGTTCCCCTTCAAAATGGCCAATTGTTGCGCCCTTCCCGCTCATTATTTGGGAAGAGGCCCAGGGCCTCCCTCTATAAATAGGACTAGACAGCATAGGGTAGAGAGACACGAAGAGAACGGATCGAGCAGAGAGAGAAAGGCGATTGAACTCACCCAAGCAGTTCATCGCACCAGCTCGAAAACAACCCCTCGCGAGGCTGTTCTTCCTTTATACTATTCATCATCAGCCCCTGAGGCAATCCACCACACCACACACTGGAGTAGGGTATTACACCACAATGGTGGCCTAAACCAGTATAAATCTCATGTCCCTTGTGTGTTCATCTTTCTTGCTTAGATCTTCGCGAGACTTTGACGCGTGAGCTGGTAGGGGAAAGCTCTTCATGCGCACCCTAGTGTTGTAACCTCAAGGGTCTGCCGGAACCCGAAATCCGACAGTGTCCGGACCTTTACGACCGCAGCGGGTGGCATCGCCTTCTCCATTGAAGTGCCACCTAAGTTTCCCCCGATACTGAAGTGGCTGCAACCCTCACATTATGCATATTGACATAACCTCGATTATAGTCAATCCTGATTTGGCCAGCGTTTTTATCCGGCCCATCAGATAAAGGACCTCTTTGTTATCTTCCTCCTGGGTGCTCCGGGGATACTAGCTACGGCGTTTCTTCAGTGGGGCATTGGCAAAGTCAGGAAGGCCTACCCGGATAGGGTCCGGAAGGGGGTCATCCTCTATATAAAACCACTCCGAAGGCCAGTCTTCGGATGTCTTCTTCGGAGTGCCTGATAGGTATCTGGTTCCAGCGATGCTCCATACTTCGGCTCCGCCAACTTGGTATATTGATCCCTCCTAATTGCGAGGGACGAGGCAGAATAGCCTCTTCCATAGCTCGAAATGAGCTTCGCAGCCTAGAAATAGCTCGCAAAGGGCGACATAACCTGCGATGTGCGGTATGGAAGTAGGAGTGAAGTTATGCAGCTAGAGGCCGTAGTGCTCCAGGAGCCCGCGGAGGAACGGATGGATTGGAAATCCGAGGCCCCTCAGCAAGAAAGGTACGAGGAATACTCGCTCCCCCATGGACGGGTTGGGGAAACTCTCTGCTTGCTCCCCGCCATCGTAAGTGGCTAGTCCGGCTTGGACGGGGACCATATATGCAGGTGGCAGGAACCCCTGGTTCTGCAACTCCACCAATCGGCCATGAGATATAGAACACTTCTCCCAATCACCTGGCTTAGCATTACGGGAGCAAGCGGAGGAGTTGCGGCAACCGGCCATGATGGGATGGCCTTTTTCGGGCGCGCTCTGATGAATCCTTGCTTGGGGAAGATGGTGTGATTTGGATCTGAGGATCCCCGTCTCTTTAATAGACGATCTACTAACATGGTCAGGGTGGCAAATGTAAAAATGCCCCATCTTCTCGCATTCGCTCGACACGTGGAGATTGCCATTAATGAAGTACACAAGCCGAGGAGTGCAACATTAATGGGAAGCCGGACACTACTCGTTACAACAGGTACTCTGGATTTGGAGAAGAACCCGCCTTGCAATGCCGAAGACAATATGCGCGCCGAACTCATCATCATTGAAGCCTAGTTCAGGGGCTACTTAGGGAGTCCTGGATTAGGGGTCCTCGGACAGCCGAACTATGTACTTGTGCCAGACTATTGGACTATGAAGATACAAGATTGAAGACTTCGTCCCGTGTCTTGGTGGGACTATCCTTTGCGTGGAAGGCAAGCTTGGCAATCCGGATATGTAGATCTCCTTCTCAGTAACCGACTCTCTGTAACCCTAGCCCCCTCCGGTGTCTATCTAAACTGGAGGGTTTAGTCCGTAGGACAACAACAATCTTAATCATACGCTAGCTTCTAGGGTTTAGCCTTTACGATCTCGTGGTAGATCAACTCTTGTAATATTCATATCATCAAGATCAATCAAGCAGGAAGTATGGTATTACCTCCATCGAGAGGGCCCGAACCTGGGTAAACATTGTGTCCCCCACGTCCTGTTACCATTAGCCTTAGACACACAGTCCGGGACCCAATAATCGAGATCCACCGGTTTTTACACCGACAACCATGCCACGCCGAGACCACCCGGGCGGTGGACGACGATGGGGCCTAGGAAGAAAATGACCCGGAGCAGGGGAAGACTCGGCAGTTGTTGCCCACACAGTGGGGACTACGAGGGTTTACTGGTTTCGCTGTTGTTGCCAGAAAATAATAGGAGGTGTGGGTGAGTTGAGGAGTGGCCTAGCTACTGATGGAATTGGGTGGGGAGGTGCAGCCTGCGCGGCACCACAGCCGACCGTGGGAGGAGGGAGCAGGAGTCCCACCGGTGCTGGTTTAAGTGGCTGGAGCAGGAAGATCAGAGATTGAAGAAGCACGACGGTCGTTGGATGGACATCCAACAGTCACTGCTCTCGTGTGTTGACTAAGTTGACACGACGTTGCGTGTGTGTCAACCTTTTTTTAGGAAAGCATACACGTCAACCTATAATAGGCGCACAAGTCGGCCTCAAATATGTGGAAAATAGGATATAGCACATCTGCCATTATTTTTAATAATTTACATCCCATTTGCTAATTCTTAAGGATTTTTTGGAGCCCATATTCTTTTTTTAGTATTACAGCCCATATTGTGGCCACATTTAAAAAAGTATACGAAATTTTGCATATTTCAGTGCGGTCCCAACTATTTTTTAATCCTGAATTTTCGAGTCACATTAAAACTAATTTGAAAAATAAATTTATATAAATATAAAACCCAAATAATTTTCCACGCATAAAAATCAATGGAATTTACAATCTTGAAATGCAAAAAAAATTGAAATTAATTCCAGGTTTGATGTGTTTTGAAAATGTACATCCCATTTCTCATTATGGATAGCCCATTTTGTGGGCAAGCCAAATGACACTCTATTCGTCTTGAAAGATTTGCAGCCCAACAGGGCTAACAAAACATGTAGGCCTCAGTTGGGCATTTCTTTAAAAAAACGCAACATGGGTCATCATGTGGTAAACATAAAATAAAACCCTGGCTAGATGGGCCATAGGCCCCGCATAGCCCCATTGTTACCCTGATCCATCTCTAAAACTAGTCAATAACAACTGCTTGTTCCTCAAAAAAAGTAAACAACAACTACGCGACCTGCTGGCTCCCTGGTGTCAGCCGCTCGTTTTGTAATTCTCTCGTTTATTGACTACGTTGACAATGGCATGGGCCCCAGATGTCCAAACATTAGGAGGAACCATTTTTTGGGGCTTGTATTAATGAGGCACTTGCTTGCGTACTGCCATGACACTGGTGGGTCCCTGCTGTCGTCTCCTCCATGCACAATCATCTCCTTGTTCCTCTCGGTTGTTGATGAAGTTGACAACGCCTGAGGGCGGCGCACCACGCACGGCAAGAGGACCAAGGCGGATGTAGGCGGTGAGGCCTTGGACGGAGCGAATAATAGCCATGGAAGATGTGCCAGTCATTCGCAGGCGGATGGGAGTACGAGGGATGACTGGTTTGGGTGTGGGTGCGTGTTAGGGCTGACGTCATTGGAGAATAACATGACATGTGGGGGAGTAGAGGGAGGGTCTGGCCAACATTTGAGGGTACGGTAGGGCGGTGGAGGCGCAACCAGCCATGGGTGGCAGGAGCAGGTGGAACCAACGGGGTAATTTGGTTCAAGCGGCTGGAGGAAGAAGACGAGAGATAGAAGATACATGAAGATGTTGGACGTCAATCCAACGGCTGGTAGGCAGAATCGTTTGTGGACTAGTAATTAAGTCGACACCACCTTAGATAGGCTTTTTCCTTGTTGGTCCAAAATGTCAGAATCCTATCACGGTCATGCAACCTATCTTATGAAAAATTATAGCCCATTTGGTGTGCAAGTTCAAAATAAGTTTGTGAGTGTTGGTGGGGGCTAATCACATGGGTTCTGTATTGTGCAGTGAGCTTAAGCAGCCGGCGTGATTGATGTTATTTCCCTTGATTGGGATCTCTTACAATATTTCACTCTTAGTTAAACAAATTGCAAGCCATTTGCCTTGTTTCAACGAAGATATGACAGTCACAAACGAGTTGAAAAGGGCAACAACATCTAACTCCATCTTACAAACTGTAAAAAAGCACAAGGGTTAATTGTTCATCAGGTTTAGACAAAACTCAGATTGAAAACGGCAACAACATCTAACTCCAGTACTATTTTTGGCAGTCACAGTCAAATGGATTGGTGAGGTCCATAGAATGAATATCTTAGGTCTGAAAATTTACTGTATTAGGACCACAAGATGTTGTAAATAGAAGCCCGACACATTCAGAAGCCCTTTTGTCCACCTGAAACTCCTTTGTTTGCTCTTCGACATACCCATCCGTCAAAACCATGCTGCTGATAAACTTAAGCCTGATGGAAAATAGTAACCTCACATTCAGCAGGAAGAATGTGACAAATCTAGTGTTTGCATGGTTGCCTACATATCGTTCCACCGTTATTGTTTTCAATAAAATGTCATGAGAAGTGAGAAAATCCCAGTGCTTATGAATCCACCAATTGGTTATAACTTTCTTACCCCGTCCTGTTGCCTAAATAAACATGAAGATTGAAAACAGTTAAGGTCTAAAAAAAGAGTGTCGAAAGAGCAATAGTTGAACGGTTAATTCTAGTACACTATATGCGGGTTTCCAATTTTCGTGAAATTATCACCTTTACATACAACTTCTCTAGACATGGAAAGCATTGTACCAAGCAATAATCTTTTTCAAATCAAAACTATTCATTTGGATATATAAGATCTTAACAGAATTCAGCACCATTGATAGGCTATCCATGGACAAACTCTTCACTAAGCATAGAACATACTATTAGTACAAAATGTGTACTCCAAGATGATATATAACTTATACGCAGAAATTTAAAAAGCTGCTTAATGTTACAAGTGTAGATGATAATATACATTACCTAAAGAACTACCAAACACCATCTTGAAATGAGCACAAAGATCATGTACTATACCCAAGGTCTCCAGTTTAGGTGCAAAGACGACGATTATTTGCGACAGTGAATAACTAGAATCAAGGATCAACCTTTGAATTGAAGAGGACTCTTCGATGGTGAGCAACCTTCCGTCAAAAGAAATTCCAATTCTTACATGGTTTGGCTAAGGGAGTCCTGAATTAGGGGGTATCCGGACAACCGGACTATATACTTTGGACGAACTGTTCGACCATGAAGATACAAGACTCAAGACTTTGTCCCATGTCCGGGTGCGACCCTCCTTTGCGTGGAAGACATGCTTGGTGATCTGGATATTATATTTCCTTCTTTGTAACTGACTCCATGTAAACCCTAGCCCTCTACGATGTCTATATAAACTTGAGGGTTTAGTCCTTAGAGACACAATCATAATCATCATCGGCTAGCTTCTAGGGTTTAGCCTCTACGGTCTCATGGTAGATCAACTCTTGTAATACTCATATCACCATTATCAATCAAGCAAGAAGTAGGGTTTTAACTCCATCAAGAGGGCCCAAACCTGGGTAAAACATCGTGTCCCTTGCCTCCTGTTACCATTAGCCTTAGACGCACATATCAGGACCCCCTACCCGAGATCCGCCGGTTTTGACACGGACATTGGTGCTTTCATTGAGAGTTCCTCTGTGTCTTCGCTGCAAGGCTCGATGGCTCCTTCAATCATGAACGACAATGTGGTCCAGGGTGAGAGTTTTCTCCCCGGACAGATCTTCATGTTCGGCAGCTTCGCACTGCGTCCAATTCGCTTGGCCATCTAGAGCAGATCGACAGCTACGCCCCTGGCCACCTGGTCAGGTCGGAAACTTGAACTACATAGCCGATATCCGCAGAGACTTGATCTTCAACGGATTTTGGGCTTGCACCGGGAACGCGGACAGTCACGATGAGCACGGCTTAGACCTGCTGTCGGACAATGCTCGGGATACGTCCCTATAGGAACCCGCCCTGGAGGCCGCACACCCATCAGCGGTAGAGATGAACACAGACTTCACCCCCAAGGAAGCCTGTGACATCGGACCCCCGGACTCGTATCTAGCAATAGGTTCCCGTCCGCGCACCTCCGAGCCTGCCGAATCTGGTTGGGCTCCGGTAACGGAGTTCACCGCTACGGATATCTTCCAGCACTCTCCCTTTGGTGACATGCTGAACTCTTTAAAGTCTCTCTCTTTGTCAGGAGACTCTCGGCCGAACTATGTCCAGCTCGAGTGGGAAGGTGGAGATGAAAGAATTCGTTGCCCACCTGCCACCCACTTCATTGCCACCGAGGACGGGTGGATGGACCCCGCCCCGGAGGCCGCACACCCATCAGCGGTAGAGCCAATCACAGACTTCACCCCCAAGGAAGCCTGTGACATCGGACCCCCGGACTCATATCCGACTATAGGTTCCCGTCCGGGCACCTCCGAGCCTTCCGAATCTGGTTGGTCTCCGGTAATGGAGTTCACCGCTACGGATATCTTCCAGCACTCGCCCTTTGGTGACATGCTGAACTCTTTAAAGTCTCTCTCTTTGTTAGGAGACTCTCGGCCGAACTATGTCCAGCTCGACTGGGAAGGTGGCGATGAATTCGTTGCCCACCCACCACCCACTTCATTGGCATGGTCAACGATTTAACCGACGTGCTTGACTTCGACTCTAAAGACATCGACGGTATGGACGACGATGCAGGAGGGGAACAGGAACCACCACCCACGGCGCGGTGGACAACCACCTCCTCATATGATATATATATGGTGGATACTCCCAAAGAAACAAATGGCAATGAGGAAATGTAGGATAACCCCTCAAGGAAGAAAGCAAAGCATGGGCATCGTCGGCGCCACTACAAGCCCCGCCACAGAAATACCGACACAAGTGACGAAAACAGTCTGGATGGTGCCAAAAAACAATGCAACCCCGATCAGCCTACCTTCGAGCAGGCCGAACAGGAAGATGGTCAGGACAGCCTAGACGAACAGGCGACGGATGGATATCCGGAGGAGGACAACTACAAGGCCTCCTCCAAAGATGAGATTAGCCTCGGTGACGACGAGTTCGACGTGCCTGAGGACCCCATGGAGCAGGAGCGCTTCAAGCATTGGCTTATGGCCACTGCGAGAAGCCTGAAAAAGAAGCAGCAGCAGCTCCAAGCTGATCAAGACCTGCTCACACACAGATGGACTGAAGTCCTGGCAGCTGAGGAATATGGACTCAAGCGCCACACGGCTGATTGACAACCTCGTGGCTGGGATAAAACGACATATCAGCCCGATACCAGCCCGCACCCTCATGCCAATACACTACGGCCCGGGGCAATAGGCAGGACCTGCAAGATATACTGGAAAACAAGGCAGGACAGCCAAGATCGAGCTACGGATCGCGGGGGCGCGCCCCAACACGTAACAATGATCGTTACGCCGGATACACCATCGACAAGTCCGGCCGGGCCGAATACAGCCAACCGGACTCAGTCGAACTACATAGCCACATATCCCAGCGTAGAGGCTCCGCACACCCCCTCTGCTTCAATAACGAAGTGATGTATCATGAATTCCCAGAAGGGTTTAAACCCGTAAACATCGAATCATGCGATGGCACAACAGACCCTGCAGTATGGATCGAAGATTTCCTTCTCCACATTCACATGGCCCGCGCAACGATCTACACGCCATCAAGTACCTTCCCCTTAAGCTCAAAGGACCGGCACAACACTGGCTAAATAGCCTGCCGGCAAATTCCATTGGCAGTTGGGAAAACCTGGAGGGCGCATTTCTTGACAATTTCTAGGGCACGTACGTGCGACCACGGGATGCCGATGACTTGAGCCACATTACCCAACAGCCCGGAGAGTCCGCCAGGAAATTCTGGACTCGGTTCCTAACCAAAAAGAACCAAATAGTCGAGTGTCCGGACGTCGAAGCCCTAGAGGCCTTTAAGCATAATATCCGTGACGAGTGGCTCGCCCGACACCTCGGCCAGGAAAAACGAAAGTCCATGGCGGCCCTCACGACACTCATGACCCGCTTTTGCGCGGGCGAGGACAGCTGGTTGGCTCGCAGTAGCACCACGCCACATTCCGGCACCTCAGATGTTCGCGACAATAACGGCAAGCAACGGTGCAATAGACATAAGCGACGGAACAACGACGATAACACTGAAGACACGGCAGTCAATGCCGGATTCAGTGGATCAAAATCCGGTCAGTGGAAAAGCTGTTCAAGAGAAATAATCAGGGACCGTCCAGTCTGGACCGCATACTTGATCGCTCGTGCTAGATTCATGGCACCCCGGATAAGCCAGCAAACCACACGAATAGAGACTGTTGTGTGTTCAAACAAGCCGGAAAAATAAACGCAGAAAACAAGGACAAGGGGCTGCACAGCGATGATGACGAGGAGCCCCGGTGTCCGAACACGGGGGCACAGAAGAAATTCCCTCCTCGGGTGAAGACAATCAATATGATCTACGCCACCCATATTCCCAAACAGGAACGGAAGCGAGAACTACGGGACGTCTATGTGATGGAGCCAGTCACCCCAAAATTCAACCCATGGTCAGCTTGTCTGATCACCTTTGATCATAGGGATCACCCTACCAGCATCTGTCATGACGGTTCAGCCGCATTGGTCCTAGATCCAATTATCGACGGATTCCGCCTCACGCGAGTCCTTACGCATGGCGGTAGCAGCCTGAACCTGCTCTATCAGGACACAGTGCGCAAAATGGGCATCAACCCTTCGAGGATCAAGCCCACCAAAACCACCTTCAAAGGTGTAATTCCAGGAGTAGAGGCCCGTTGCACGGGCTCCATAACACTAGAAGTGGTCTTCGGATCTCCGGATAACTTCCGAAGTGAGGAGTTAATCTTCGATATCGTCCCTTTCCACAGTGGTTATCACGCACTGCTTGGATGAACCACATTTGCTCGATTCAATGCGATACCACACTATGCATACCTCAAGCTCAAGATGCCAAGACCTTGCGGGGTCATAACAGTCAACGGAAACATGGTCTGCTCTCTCCGTACAGAAGAGCATACTGCAGCCCTCGCAGCAGAAGTACAACGCAGCCTTCTTCGGCAAACCACCAATCCGGTGACAACAACCCCGAACACCATCAAGCGAGTCTGGAGCACCCCGCAAGAGGATCGCCAGGCACGCCAAGAGCACGACTAGCAGTACGGCCTCCGCTCAAGCCCCATCTAGGAAGCATTCGTGCCACGCGTACACAATTACACACTCAAAATACCATAGGCATAGGCGGAGGTGCAACAGTGACTCAGTCAACAGTGCGGTATAACCGCAACATACTTTAATAACCCCGTTTATCTTTCAGGACACTGCTTTTGGGCAGCCTCTTCAGAAGAGCCGGGTTGTCGGACTTGCACAGGAGAGAAAAACAAGGAGGCAATAGGCTTTGCGCACAAAGGGAATACCCAGGTGGAATCTGTGCACGATCATTATACTTGTTTTATATACCTACACGCAGCCCACCCTTGGATAGAACATATCAAATAGTCCTATTTACAACTGCTTAACGCATTCACTGTAAACATATGCTTAGACGTATTATTCATTAATGGGAGGTAATATACAGCGTCAGCTTATTATTCCTATTTGCACATTTTTCTTATAAATGTTTATTTAATATTGCATCCGTACACCTTGGTACGTTCAGTTTGCCAGGGGCTTCTTATGGCGCCCTGTAATACGGCAAGACAAGTCCGAACACTTTCAACAGTGCGGCACCCCGAACTTATAGCATTATATGCATCAGCTCCGAATCATGTCTTGGGTCAATAGTTGGGTTCGCCCGGCTCCCTTGTTTTGGTACCTTATGTTCCGTTATATCGGCTAAGGTAGCGCAGGGAGAACTACTGCAATTGTGTCCCGGTTCTTCTGGATGAGCACCTCAGTAGAGAAAGCCGAAAACTGACCAGCATGATGCGGCGAGAGCTGGTCGTTGTTCGAGAGGTCTTAAAATACTTAAAGATTTTTTCTGCTTTAGGCGAGGAATCGGCCTCGTCCTATTTTCGGCGTATATAGCGCCCCAATTCGGCTTTCCGAATTCTAGGGGCTTAGCCGAAATTTAAAATTGTAGACTTCTATGGCTAAGTGAAAGTTATAAAACCGCATAGTCCGATTGCCTTGTTTGCTGTGCCAAACACCTCCTTCAGGGACCAAAAATTTGGATAAAGAGTGTCTGGGTTTTTTCCAGGAACACCCTGGTACTAGTTATGTGGGGGCGGAAGCCGACGACTGGCCTACTTTCAGAATTTTATAAACGGATCGCTTGATCACTTCAAGCCGCGGACAGACATTTACCATCAGCTTTATCAGGCCGAAGTAGCTAGTAGGCAGGGGCTCACCAGCCCACATCCGGACTATGAAATCTTTCATAGCCACTTCGGCCGCCCTGTGGAGTTCAACCAACTTCTTCAGTTGGTCACTCAGAGGCATCGGGTGTTCGGCTCCGGCATACTGGGACCAGAATAGCTTCTCCATTGAGCTCCCCTCCTCGGCATGATAGAACTCTGCAGCATCAGATACGGTGCATGGCAGATCTGCAAATGCCCTTGGAGAGCTCCGAATCCGGGTAAGTAAAATGAACGTCTCCTCCACATGTTTGCTTTGCATAAAGAATGTCTTACCTGCCACTATCTTCTTGGACGCCTGGATTTTGTGCTGGGCCTTTTCGGCTTCGGCCTTGGCTCCTTTCATACTCGCAAGGGCCTTCGCAAGCTTAGACTCCTTCGTCTTGAGGTCACGCTCCAAGGACTCGAACTTCTTGCCGAGCTCCTGGAGCTCTTGCTGTACCTCGCCCACCCAAGCATTCTTCTTTTCGCGCTCAATACGCTCCATGGCCACCTTGTCTTCGGCCTCGGACAACGCTTTCTTCAGGGATGCCACTTTGATCGCGACCCCTATTACAAAATTATGACACTTTGTCGTTAGCATGACCAATTTTGTCTATCCTCTATGACATGTGAACGGAGTATCACTCACCTTTGTTCTCTTCGAGCTGCCTCTTCGTGAGGCCGAGCTCTCCTTGCACCTGCTCCAGGTCCCGTTTGAGTCCGGTGACCTCCGCCGTGCGGGCAACAGTGGTAAGCATCACCACCTGCTTATTCACATAAGACAGCAATTATTAGACTCCCGCGGATTAAAATTGACCCTCCGTTGGGCTTTTCTTTCCGAACACCAAACAGAGTATCAGGGGCTACTGTCTATAGGGTGACAATTTCTCACACTTTCTACTTACCTCAAAGCCTGTCAGAAGGCTGGTGCAGGCTTCGGTCAATCCACTCTTGGTGGACCGAACCTTTTGAATCACTGCACTCATAAGAGTACGGTGCTCCTCATCCATGGAAGCACCGCGAAGCGCTTCCAGCAGACTATCCGATGCTTCTGGCGCGACGGAAGTCACCGGCACGGTTGGTTCGCCCTCCTTAGTGAGGGGCTGCCTGCCCAAATCCGGAACCCTTAGAGGTTCTGGCACAGTGTTCGGCTGAGAGCCCAACTTGATGCGGCTCCCGTTGGCACAATCCGCGGGGATCTTATGCCCCGTGTGCCCGGCATCTAGAACTTCGCCTTCGGGCGTCTCCAGGGTCACCTCCCCCTACTCTGGGACCCTTTGGGACAACACCTCCATGTCATCCATAGGCCGAGGAGTAGTGGTTGTTGGGAGCGAGTTCATCGCCGAATTGCTCAAGGACCCATCTGAAGAGGATACCTCGGGATGGACCCTGGCCGGACTGCATATACGTGTTCGGCGTTATGACAGACCATGAAGCAAAGTCGCACTAAAGTACAACAGAGTGCAGATACTTACGATCTTTCTAGGGGCTTCCCCCTGGGCAGCCACTCCTCCTCGCTATAGGTGCCCGTGGTGGAGTAATCCGGAAGGGACGCCTTTCCCTTCTTGGGCGTCATAGCCTCCCCCTCCGGGGCGGCTTTCCTCTTCTTCTCCTCCCTAGTGCGGGAAGGCAGAGTTTCCTCATGTTTTCCCCCGCCTCCGCGGGAGGAATCTGCCTCATCGTCTTCGAACGATGAGGGTATAACGGCCTTGCGCCGGGGACCCTTCCTTGTCACTTGGGTCGCCCTCTTAGTCCCTTCAGCCTCCTCGGATGGGGCGTCTCTTTCCTCTTCCACCTCCCCTCTGAGGGAGGAGTGTGCCTCGTCGTCTTCGGATGAGGCATCTGGTACGACCTTACGCCGGAGACCCTTCCTGGTCCTCAGGGCCTTCTTTTCGTCCTTCTTTTCTGACGCCTTGTAGGGCGCCGGGACTAGCATCTCCGCCAGGAGAGCATCTGCTGGACCCTCTGGTAGTGGAGCCGGACAGTCAATCTACTCCGCCATCTCCACATACTCCTGATTAAATACACAAAATGACTTAAGATCCTCCCATGAGTACACTGGGAAAACCTATATCCGGTGATAGTCAGAAAACTCACTGGACGGGGGAGCCGCGTGGCGTGAAGTCCGCGGTCCTCGAATGTGGGAGGATGTATTTCGGAGGCCTTGAACAGAACCTTCCATGCATCCTTGTGTGTTGTGCCATAGAGCTCTTGAAGTGTCCGGTGTTCGGCCAGAACGAACTCCCGCAGAGTAAATGACCGTATTTGGCATGGAAGAATGCGGCAGACGAGCATGACCTGGACCACGTTGAGAAGCTTGATATTCTTGTCCTTCATACTCTTGATGCAGTTCTGAAGTCCTGTCAGCTCCTCCGATTCACCCAAGGCCAGGCCCTTCATTTCCCAGGAGGTGAGCCTCATGAGAATTCCGGATCGGAATTCGGGGGCCGCCTCCCAGTTATCGTCGCATGGCTCGGTGATGTAGAACCACCCCGACTGCCCTCCCTTTACGGTCTCTGTGAAGGATCCATCGAGCCATGTAACGTTGGGCTTCCTGCCCACCATGGCGCCTCCGCACTCCGCTTGCTGGCCGCTCACGATCTTCGGCTTCACGCAGAAGATTCGTAGCCACAAGCTGAAGTGGGGCTTGATGCGGAGGAAGGCCTCGCACACGACGATTAACGCCGAGATGTTGAGGACGAAATTTGGGGCTAGATCAGGGAAATCTAGCCCGTAGTAGAACATGAGCCCGCAGACGAAGGGATGAAGTGGAAATCCGAGTCCACAGACAAAGTGGGCGAGGAACACGACCCTCTCGTGGGGTTCCGAAGTTGAAATGATCTGCCCTGCGTCCGGTAGCCATTGCGTGATGTCTGCGGCCAAGTATCCAGCCGCCCGGAGCTTTGCAATATGCTCCTCCTTCACGGTGGAGGCCACCCACTTGCCTCCTGCTCCGGACATGCTTGGCTGTGCAGAGAAGGCGTGGACTAGGGCGCTGGAGCTCGAGGAGGCAAGAATGGATAAGCAAAGGAGGAAGAAGGCGTGGGTGAAAATGGGGAATCCTTATCCCTTTATAGAGGCGACGAGAATGGTGCGCCTCCCCACTTGCCCGTTGAGCGTCGCTTATTTCCCAAGCGAAACGATTGATGGCGCGGTTGGGTTACCCATACCCGTATTGATGGGAATCCCGTGATAAGGGGACATGATCTCTACTTTGACAAGACGTGCCGAGGAAACCGCCTCGCAATATGCGCCATTGCTGGTTGTGGGAAAACGGTTCGACCCGACCGTATTGTCATGTCACGTTGTCTAAAGTTGTCAGCAGATTACATTTGTGAAATATCATTCTCTCTATGGTTGTAAGTGAAGATTATCTTGCAGATTCGGACACGGTTTAAGTGTTCGATAATTACTTTGGAGTATTCGGAGATGGAACCCGCCTTGCAATGCCGAAGACAAAACTGCGAGCCGGACCCATCGTCATTGAAGCCTGGTTCAGGGGCTACTGAGGGAGTCCTGGATTAGGGGGTATCCGGACAGCCGGACTATATACTTTGGCCGGACTGTTGGACCGTGAAGATACAAGACTCAAGACTTTGTCCCGTGTCCGGGTGGTACTCTCCTTTGCGTGGAAGACAAGCTTGGCAATTCGGATATTATATTTCCTTCCTTGTAGCCGACTCCATGTAAACCCTAGCCCTCTCCGGTGTCTATATAAACCGGAGGGTTTAGTCCTTAGAGACACAATCATAATCATCATAGGCTAGCATCTAGGGTTTAGCCTCTACGATCTCATGGTAGATCGACTCTTGTAATACTCATATCATCAATATCAATCAAGCAGGAAGTAGGGTTTTACCTCCATCAAGAGGGCCCGAACCTGGGTAAAACATCGTGTCCCTTGCCTCATGTTACCATTAGCCTTAGACGCACATATTGGGACCGCCTACCCGAGATCCGCGGTTTTGACACCGATGTAGGCGACTTTATTTGGAGACAACTGATTCTAACTATGAAAACAAGCAGCAAGCACTCCAGGGCAGGGCAACTGGAGTGGATGATGCTTTGCAATGAGGCCTCCGCTATACGAACCCGCACAAGTGAAATTTTTTAAGAAATGGGAGTCAAAGGTTTAGTACAAGATTGTCTGGTAGGTAGCACAATGCAAAGGTGGTGGTGTGGAGAGAGGAGGAAAACCATGAGATGGACATTGGTGCTAAGGGCAAAAGTACGTGGCGTTCGGTATCTGGTAGGTGATTTCTTGGGGAATAGTAGAACTCAAGCAGCTATAGTTCTATGATTTTAGGGATTTCAGCCAGGCATCCACCATGCAGGGCATGCTATGCTTGCTCAGGTAGCATGACAGGATGCAGAGGCTTTGAACGGAGCCTTGGTGCGAGTAGATGATGGCTCTAGGGAGTTCCAAATAATTAAAGAGAGATAGTTGACAACAGTCAAGATTAAGGGCCGCGACGCGCCATATAGGGCGCCACCGAGTTGAGAGGACTTGGGTGCAGCAGCAATCCTTGGTGTGGATAAACGAGATGATCTCCCCAAGGATGGTGCCCGGAAGATCGCTAATGCGGTCCACCTGAGATTCTACGGGTTCCTATGATCCAGTGGGGGTGGGCTCGCCGCTTTTCCCAGCCCTTCCGGGTGCGGGATCTCCAACAGGCGTCGCCGCTGGCGGGAGCCTCATCTTCCTGGCGCTGCGGTCAGCCGACTCCATTTTCCTCGAGGGTGTCGCATTGAGCTCATGGATTTGAGAAGAGTAAGGAATAACGAGCCTAGTTGTAGTGCGAGTGAAGAAAAAGGGGAGCTGGGATTTTTCTGTAGTAGTGAGGAAGAAGGGGAGCTGGGGTTTTCTATAGGAGTGATGTGAGGAATTTGGGGGTACGAGTGGAGAGAGCTGGCGTGAGGTGGGTGGGAGTAAGGAGGAAGAAGAGCACCCAGGTTTCTTGGGGGCGGTGTCCTGGGTAGCGCATCTCTCATTAAGTAAATATCTGGGCTTTTGAATAAATTTTATTATTTACTAGGGTGGATGGGCTGTTTTGTCTTGGGCACAGAGAAACAATTAATACTAGTACACTGCAGAAACTCTACAGCTACCTAGAAAAACAATTACTACTAGTAAAGTGGATACTCTACCGCTTCTAGCTCCTCCGAGGTCATGGAAACATCTCCCTCCACTGAATGTCATTTTACTTTGGTACATCGACATGCGGGCCATGCAGCGCGCGGGCCCAAATGCCATCCACCAAATTAGAAGGCGGTATGTAGGTGGAGAGTTATCCTGCTCGTAGCGCGGCAGTAACGAACCGTCATGTCACAAAACCCCACCTCACCGTAGTATAAGTTTGACGGACGAAGTAACCGTCATTTCACTCTTTGTTGAATCCCGTTCTCCCTCACCGTCTTCAAGAAAGCCAACACTCGCATGTGCCATTGTTCTTCTCACCAACGAAGGGACTATAAGGGGATCTGTGATGTTGGTATATTTTTGTTCAGAAAAAAAACTTTTGCAAAGCTATAACCAATCCTCACTCTCTTTTTTGTTTCATTGTCATTGCGATTGTGTTTTCCTTTCAGTTGTCTCCTAGTATTCATCAGTTTCATGTGTGACCAAGGAGAACCAGGCAAAGACCTGCTGTTGTCGGACCAGCACGGGAGGCTGATCCCCATGAGATATGGAGCTCCAAGAAGATGGAGGCAGCCACCGACTCGTCCCCAGATACGCTCACGGCCACTACTGAGATGGTCAATGCCCCGTTTGAGGTTACAACCTCCATGGCCCTGCAGGAGCAGTTTTCCCCTTAGAGGATGTGTCACCCCCACTGAGCTACCCAAGGTGATTTTCTTCTTTGCCGATCTTGATTGTGGTTTTTCATCTAAGTATGTGGTGATAAGTAATGCAAAATGTTATTAGCTTCGATGCCATGCTACCTTCCCGTTCATGCATAATTTTGACTCTAGCTAGTGTTTTAAATCATCTGTGTTTCTTATATTGGAAAGTAATTCAGAATTTGTTTCTTTTTCAATTAGAGCCCTGATGTAGACAAGGATTGTGTGGTTGTACATGTCACTCGCTATGAGGCAGATGACCTGAATATACTACTGGGAAAACAAATTTCTAGGCTGTTGGATCCTGGAAGCCATTTGCACGTATACCAATGTCGAGATGTACTCTAGCCTCACTATTGTCAGACGTGTTGTCTAGGGTGTACTAAAGCACAAGAAGTTCAAAGCTACTCCTTCGTTTGCGAGGCATACTTTTCTTGTCAACCTTACGCAGGAAGATGATGTGGCATGCCTCCACAAACAAGTTTATGAGTGGCAAGGCCACAAGGTTATCCTCAGGAAGGTTCACAGGATTGAGCTGCTGATGGATGTCCTCGATGATGTTCATGGCAAGTTTCGTCTTGTGTCCATCCAAATTAGATCGAGGCATGAAATAGTTGGCCCAGCTAGTGTTTAATAGTAGTTTGGATTGTGTCTAATTATCCGAACCTTCCCTATTATCGAGCCCTCTGGGCTAGTACTCTTGTTGAACCTGTCTACGGGAACTACTGCTACTTTTGTGTGCCCGTGAGTAATGTTAGAACCATCCTAATTCTCGCCCAAACAGATGCGTCCTCACTAGTTTTTTTCATGTAATATCGCATGTAAGACATAAGTTGTCGCGGTCTATCATACGAGTAGTGTGTGTTTGATGAAATAAAGTACTCGTTTGAGAATCGTGCGCTGACGTATACATAGGGTACATAAGGCTGGTTAAGTACTTGTAAACACCGTTGGTGCTACCCCCCTTGTAAGCAGTTGTACAAAACACGGCACATTGGCTTAGCTTGCTTCAACACAGAAAAGTCGGCTATCAACTAGCTAACAATCAATAATCTGATGTCTGACATATAAGCAACTACATATCTTGTAACAGTTATTCATGCAGTTAACTGAGGCCGCAATTTAAATTCCAAACATTCACACGCTAGTTGAGCGTTCATGTGGAACATTCACATTAAACTTGGCTTCACAAAATACTTGAAAAGCAAAAGTTAAGCAATTTTATACATCTCAATGATTCATTGAACATAACAAACATTTACTAGTTCACATCAAAAGACAAAGTTGTGAGAAGGTTTACAAATCAGGAAAAATCAAGCAAAGCTTCTCTGAACAAAGGGCCTCCTTAGGCAGGATTTATTTCCTGGAGTTCACTCTGGTTTTTCTTGTTGCCACCATCCAGGGTTAGGTTCTCTCATTCCAGAATAACTAATTATAATTGTGTTCTCAGTAGGAATGCTGAACTTAACCATGTAGTGTACTGACAATCTGAACTTCTAGTGTAGTTCCACTAAATTTAAGCACCGCTATTTGCAGATGTAAGCATACCACAATGCCTCTTGTCTGTGCACCTTTCCCAAAAACCTATATGCAGCCGTGCCAGCTAGTCCTCCGTCCATGGATGAATTGGCAGAAAGTGCATTCCCGACTAGGATGCAAGTTTTTTTGCTCGTCCGTGCACTGTAATCATGAAGTAAAACGTATGAATCAGCTTCTTTTAGATTGCGTTGGTCATTCTACCTAGTTACTAGCAATGTAGGAATATCTGGAATACTGCTGGTTAGAGGACGACAGCTAGGAATAGCCATCTCATTTTGTGCAGTTCTACTAAAACTAAGGTGTGTAGTTTTGATTGTGCAGATAGAAACGATATGGAGACGGACATCCCTGTTTGTGCAAATATGAAATATGGTCATTTAAACAGTGATAGTTATTTGTAGTCGCATATGATTAACAACAGCATCTATTGTGTTATAATTGGCACTCAATTGACAGTATGAACGTTCCCTTAAGTAAGAAGTAGCATCACATCACATCAACACTTCCACTAGATCAACATGCAGAACAATAGCATTAGTATTACTGTCATGAGAGTAGCACATGGTCAATAATGTGCAATCAAATTTGTGCAATTCCACTGGGATGAAGCAATGTTAGCGGTGTGAGATTTAAGTGTAACTGCAAAAACACAATCATGGGAAATAAAGCAAGACGGAAGCACTTCATAAAATGGTGGTGGCATTGCTTCAATTTATCGACGACACTAGACCATTACTTAATAGTGACATTAGGTAGCATTGCTTCCATTTATTGACGACACTAGATCATTACTTAATAGTGACATTAGGTGGGACAGCAGGGGCATCAAGTGGTGAGGCAGATGTGGTTGCCAAGAGCGGCAAACACTCAAGCAACATGTCTGCATTTGTCCCATTTTTTATATCCTCGGCAACATTTTCCTATGTGAGCACAATAAATCTAGACCTTCTCGTTGTCATTTGCATTGTCCCCCAACACCCTTCACTTTCTTTACTTTTTAGACCAAGAGACAGGTTCACTTCCCCCCACCGTTCGCCATCCACTACGCCTTCTTCGCCTTTTCAACCAAGAGACCGGTTGGGTAGCCAGTATCTACTACTTTCCCCTGTTTCCTCTTAGAACCAAGTCCTATATTCATGCTACAACTTTCCCACATTCTTCCCTATTTGATCCAACTCTTAGACTCGACTATATGAACTAGCTTTACCTCTAATAATAGTACAAGTCTAGGTGGCTTTGGAACAGCCAACGGAACTAGAAAAAGATCCACACGCAACCACGTGGGGAGCTGGGGCAGTAGAGCAAGGCAGGTTTCGAAGGAATATATAACTGAGGGTCGTCAGCACGTGGCAAAGACAGCGACGAGAGGCCGCATCTTGGGCACAATACCGTAGGGAGGAAGAAGGGGTAGGAGGCCCTCCCGAGCCGGTGTTGTCTCGGAGAGAATGGATCGGCCATCGATCGGGACGTGGGGGCAGCTGTTGGTCTCCTCCCTTGTCGCTGACGACCGCGTGAATGATGCACCTACACCCCTACCCCAGTCGAGGTGGTCCGGCGGGATGCGTGACCAGCCGTGAGCAGAGAGAGACTATGGCCACCTATGTCTTGCTTAGATCTGGGGAGCATGAGAGAGCGAAAGAGAGGAGCCCTAGTAAAGCAAGCGCTGAGGCTCCAACTTATATATATAGTGGAGTGATTTTGTTGTACCAGCCGTTATTAAATTGAATACGCGCGAATCACTATTTTCATTTAATTTTCAAGAAAAAATAGAACTCGATCAATAATGTGCCACCGCTTCTAGGTCACACTATCAAATCACCGCGTATAGGACACACTATGTACTGTATCATTCACGTGCGGTCCCCGCCCCTCCATCAAGTTGTAAACTAGACTAGTGAAAATGTCAATTGGGATGCCTCTTTGTAAACAAATGCACTCCTAGCTAAAAAAAGCACTCCTACGTGTACCTGCAAGTGGGTGTGACAGAACGAGTGCGTGCGTGCATCGCTTCTCTTTGTCAGAGTACAATATACTACGCCCAAAGAACGTTCCCCACAAGTGTAATAGTATAAGTGTGTGACGTGTGAGTTAAAATAAAAGGTGCTCGACATACTTTATTTATTGGAAGTTCTGAGGGTGCGGTATGAAGAGCACATATGTGTGTGACGTCTACCTACGGATAGACGGTGGGTGCGAGAAAACTCGGGAGAGTCATGAGTCTTGACTCGTGAGGGTGCGTGTGTGCGTGAGAGAGGGGGGGCATGTCTCAGTGCAATCCATGTGTCCGTAAATCATATTTGACTAACATTCTCCACAAGCCGTTTCCTGACAGTGTCAGTTTTGCCATGGCATTTAACAGAACTGCCACTCCATCGACACACAAATCTTCCACGTGAGTGTTAGCAACTGCCGTATGCTCCTCCCTCCGTTCCAAAATGTAGTGCATATAGCTTTATTTAAAATTCGAACCTCTCAAACGTTTATGGATTTTTCGTATACCAAAATGAAAATATAGAATACCTAGTATATATCTTTGCATTCATCTTTGATAGGTAACTATAAGGATGTGGGAGCAGTGTACAAAGAAATACTGTCATATCACGTGCATCAATTTCAACAATCCTTTGTTGTGGAGGAATATCATAGGAACTTTGTATGATAAGATTTTTATAGGATTTTTTCCTTTAGAGCCATTGGTTCATAGGAGATTCATATACTCCACAATTCAAAGGAAAATAAACATGATTTAATTTTCATAGCTTTAGAGCCACTTGGTTCGTATTAATGGGTTCCTCTACTCCCACAGTTTCAAAGGAAAATAAACATTAGTGTATATTAAATAGAAAAGTTCCTATGATGTGAACCAAATGACATCTATTTTCTAATCCTTCCTCATAGGAATTGAGATACATATCATCTCTAGATTCAATTAAAAAAGTTCCTATGATGTGAACCAAATGACATCTCTTTTCCAATCCCTACTCATAGAAATTGAGATACATGTCATATCTTTCCCTACAACTTCCATGTATACGTCTTCTATTCCTAAATAGCAAGTACAACCCACTAGTAGCTTTTTTCTTGGACATGCAACTATGGCACAAGAAAACGTCATGCATGCAAGTCATAAATCATATTGTTTTTTTACTCTATGCATGCAAGCACCACATCATCAATTCGTGCATGTTACTCATAAGTTATTTATTTCCTTAGATTTTGTATTGACAATGTATGTGTTGGGAACGTGCATAGATATGTAGTTCACATTCACATTTTTGTTAGAAATGTCATTCTTTTAACAACAATTCATTTTTTCTCTTTGTATTACATTTTGATTTCAAGCATACATTCACTTCCCATTAGTTATAGATGTTTTTGGAGGAACTTTTAGGCATTATTTTGAGTAGCAAATTTCACACGGCAGCAGGTATATCAAAATGCGGGGCCCACGTGTCATTGCCTTTCGGTCGAACCTACATCCACATTTTTTTGTACGTATATCTCCACTGGTCCCCAACCCAAAATGCTGCCTCGTTCCCATAAAACCAAGTAGCGCACCCATATTAAGGCGTCGACTCGAACTCAATCCATGTCCCATTTACTATGGCGTGGCCCCGCATGCCGTAGTACTCCTACAAACCCTACCCGCCGCACACATCATCAGTTTTCTTCAAGAGGACGAGAGAGAAGAGGGTTTTTAGTGAAGGCTCCTACCTAGGGCGCCCTAGGTCGCTTCCGCACGCATCATTGGTTTTTCTCTTTTCTTTATGCTCCTGCACCCTAGAGTGAAATGGTGGTTGCTTCGTTCGTCCAGCTTAATGCGGGAAAGGTGGGGCTTTGTGATTTGAGCCCTCATCGCTCATTTACTACTACTGCGGCGCTACGACTAGGGTGCCTCCAAGTCCAACTGCTGCTCCCAACTGTAATTTGGTGCATTGCACGTGGAACAAGATGGTGGATGAGCCACATGTCGGCCAAAGGAGTCCTGTTAAGTGTGTCACTATTTCGTGTGCGGCCTCACCCTGTTGAGTTAATAAGCCTACACGACAGGAGCAACCTAGCACTTGGTTTTGCTCCTTGCTGAATCCCGACTATATTGACATAAAAAGATACTACTCCATCCGGGTCGGTTTATAAGGCGTGCAGGTATGTAGTTCTAGGTCATCCATTTGACTAAGTAAATACGAGTTATATGTCACAAAAGTACGTATATGATTGGATTCTTAAGCAGATATAGTTTCTAAACATATATTTTTCATCACATATAATACATATATAGGAGTAGTTAAATTCTCAACCTAGAACGACGTGCATGCCCTATAAACCGAGACAGGGGAAGTAGTAAAAATGAGGTGATTTTACTGAGTGGCGGGCGGGGGAGCATAGCATGTCATGCGGTACCACGTGTCATGCAGCAGAACAATGGCAAATGAAATACATGGTTTTCTTGAAGGAGATGGTGGAAAAGTGGATTCAACAAAGTGTGAAATAATGGTTGCTTCGTCCGTCTAGGGGAAAGGTGCGACAATGTGATTTGATGTCTCATTGCTCATTACTACTACTAGGGCGCTATGACTGGGGTGCATCCCCCCTGCTGTTCTGCACTATTATTTGGTGCATGACATGTCGGCCTGGTTGCTATATGTCCCACATGTCGGCGAGAGGAAGTACAAAATTCATGAAAGTGAGCATCTCCACTCTTTTAGGACGACGGAGGAGTACAAGACACGGCTTGGTTTTTGCTGGTTCGCGCGATCCATCGATACCAACCTGGACTGAAAAAGGTGAGGGCGGGTCTTTTCCCGCGCGGCAGGCAGGGGAGTTTGGCATTGTCTTTTCGAGGCAACGAGGCAGGAAGGAAACAAGCAAATAAAGGTTGAGCAACTTAGTTTTGGGAAAATCTGATTTTATGGAGTACGTACCCACTATGGAGGTAGTACTACTTACTACTCCCTCCTTTCCGGTACATATGACTCATCTAAAAGAATTCATTTTTGTGTTTTATTAAGTCTCAATTCTACTAGTAGTACTTACCATCACATGTTTGGATTTCTAGGTGCATTAAATCACCGGATGCAGCAGTATCAAGAGAAAACTCACTAATGCATGTAGATGTTCATGGAAATTTAGTGGTCATGCATGCATTCGTTGTAATTAATGCATCAGTAAACATACCTTTTTGAGAAAAACGAGCATACTAATTAACTCCACCACTCACCGTCTACCTTGCTTGGAGAGATTTTGAAATTGAGCCATAAAACCAGCAAGGAGGGAGTAGTAACATAGCTTAGGGCCGGGTAGCTTGCTACACCACGGATTCCAAGGAAATTGTTGTAGTACTACTCCTATGTACTACCACTATACTACTCCTACTAGTACTAAGGCTAATCATAATGAAGAGTATCATTGTCTGTGTCAAAACCGGCGGATCTCGGGTAGGGGGTCCCGAACTGTGCGTCTAGGCGGATGGTAACAAGAGACAAGGGACACGATGTTTTACCCAGGTTCGGGCCCTCTTGATGAAGGTAAAACCCTACGTCCTGCTTGATTAATATTGATGATGTGTGTTACAAGAGTGGATCTACCACGAGATCAAGGAGGCTAAACCCTAGAAGCTAGCCTATGGTATGATTGTTGTCCGTCCTATGGACTAAAGCCATCCGGTTTATATAGGCGCCGGAGAGGGCTAGGGTTACACAAAGTCGGTTACAATGGTAGGAGATCTACATATCCGTATCGCCAAGCTTGCCTTCCACGCCAAGGAAAGTCCCATCCGGACACGGGACGAAGTCTTCAATCTTGTATCTTCATAGTCTTGGAGTTCGGCCGATGATGATAGTTCGGCTATCCGGACACCCCCTAGTCCGGAACTCCCTCAGTAGCCCCTGAACCAGGCTTCAATGACAACGAGTCCGGCGCGCATGTTGGCTTCGGCATTGCAAGGCGGGTTCTTCCTCCGAATAATTTATAGAAGATTGTGAACACCAGGATAGTGTCCGGCTCTGCAAAAATAAATCCATGTACCACCGTAGAGAGAATAATATTACACAAGTTCAATCTACTGACGTATTTTGTGGCGTGACATCACACCACTACCAAGCCTTTACTCAAATTGTTTTTATTGTACCACCTCAGCGCGTTTAGCGAAGCGGTTTCCTTGGCACGTCTTGTCAAAGCAGAGATTGTGTTCCCCTTATTCCGGGATTCCCATCAATACGGACGTGGGTAACCCAACCGCGCCCGTTGCCACGCCCCCTCCATCGAAGGCGAGTTCCAAATGGTCACGGAGACGGCTCTTGGTATTCTTCCTCTTTATAATGAGACCAAGGCCCGTTCTTTTCCTTCAATCCTCTATCAAATCCGCCCCTCGCCCCTTGTTCCAACACCCAGGGCCCCAGATTCAGGTACCTTCGATCTTCGACAATGCCCGGCCCCGACCTACGAGGTCGGTGGATTCCCTCCTGCGTGACGGAAGAGGACGTGCTAAAGCTGAGAGACGCCAAGTACTTAACCTATGAGATTTCGCATAGACTGCCTGCCCGAGGGCAAGTTATTCCGACTCCCGAGCTTGGTGAGAGCGTCGTGTTCGTGTCTCACCTCTGTCGAGGTTTAGGCTTCCCGACGGATCCCTTCATGAGGGGGCTCATGTTTTACTATGGGATGGAATTCCATGACTTGGATCCGGAGTCTATCCTCCACATCTCGTCATTCATTGTCGTCTGCGAAGCCTTCCTCCGCACTACCCCTCACTTCGGCTTGTGGCTCAAAACCTTCAACGTGGAGCTGAAGATGATTGAGGGGCGTCAGGCAGAGTGCGGCGGGGCGGTTATAAGCAAGAGGGCCGATGCTCCATGGCCCGAGGGCTCTTTTCAGGAGGAGCTCGGCTTGTGGCAACAGGAGTGGTTCTATATCACCGCTCGCAGGGGCAGCAGGCAGAGGCCGCCGCCCGTCTTCCGCTCGGGCCCTCCACAACAGCTGACGTCATGGGTCAACAAGGGGCGTGACTGGGGGCCGTCCAAAGACGTACCCCTGTTGCAGGACAAATTCGAGGCCTCCAAGAAAGGGAGATCAATCTGGTCGCAGTGGTACAGGTTATGTTGATCCGGCGCCTACTGCCCTGCGAACGTCGCCCCCTCCGCCTGTGGGAATTTAATCCGGAGGTGCCACGAGCTCTTCAACACTTCATGGGTTTGACACCCGCGGAGATGTACAAACTGTTCTTCGGATCGCAAGAAATGCATCCGGAATTGACCGAGGATGCTGGCCTAAGCTGCAATCGCTCGGATACCCAAGTAAGTAGCCCCGTGTCCGGACACATCATCCATTTATTTATCGTGGCTTTGCCTTTTAACCAGCTATCCCTTGGACAGGAGTGGATAGCGCAATCAAAACTGATACAGTGTCCGGCCCCCCTCCCTGAGACCACGCAGGATCCCGTGTTAATCAAAATGTTGGAGGTTGCACCTTCAGAGGAGGGCAAAGGGGGCACAGGGGAACTACCACCTCCGCCAAGGAGGCTTTCAGTAAGGGAGGAATCAAGAGTCCCTCCTTCCAGGGGGAGAAGAGGACCGCTTCCGAAGACCCGGAGGCCAAGGCCTCAAAGCCGGGAAAGAAATCTGTACCGGAAGGTCCTGTGCCGGGAAGCGCCCCGGCCGTACTGTCTCCTCGGAGGAATCAGCCCTCTAGCGAGCCGTAAGTAAAAAGGGGGGATTTTGTAATAGTGGACACCCCTGCTTAATTTCTAAGGGTAACCGAAGTTTTCACCTTGTAGTTCGGATCTCAGCCCATCTCAGCACAGCTCATCTTCGGGAGACCTTCGTCCGGAGATGATGGAGAGCGAAACGCCTCCATCTGCCGCCCCGTCGTGCGGGGCGGGCGACCCTGAGGTGTCGTCACGGAGGGTCTCCCCGAGTCCGGAGGGGCCGGAGAGTTCGGCACCCATTGGAGTACGGCCGGTGGAGCTGCAGGATTTGCTCAAGAGGGCATCTATCTCAGAAGATCACCGCACATTAATGAGTAGGGTGATTGAGAGGATCTCATCCGCCGAAAGCGGGTTGTGTGAGGCCGTCGGAAGTTTGCTGATGGGGTTTGAGGTACACAAAAAATGACATACCTTTTGACAGTTTTGCACATGAAGTGTGCCCTGTATAGATAGTAGCCCCTGAGACTTGGTATGCTGTCGAGAGCGACAGCGTGCCGAGGATCATAATCTTATAAATTGTCACCTTTCCTATGCAGGTGGCGGAACGTTCAGTGGCCAGCCGGACTGATGGATTTGCCGAGCTGAAGAGGCAACTCGACGTTGCGGATGCGGACATCTCGCTGGTCAATAAATGACTTGATGAGTCACAAGGTATGTGGTTGCTCCACGGTCGCCTAGTAAGGGAGCTGATGCCCATTCCTTACAATTTGTATGCTTGATGCAGATGGTGCTGTTGCTGTGGAAGACCCTCGAGCAGAACTTGCTCGGGCCAAGGAGCAAGCCAGAAAAAGCGAGGCGGCTGCCTTGAAGGCAGCGGAAGAGCTAGAAGCCGAGAAGGCTGCTCACTGACGAAGCAGGGAGGAGATGGCCAGAATGGCCGCAAAATAAAAATTACTACTGACCGCCAGGAGGTTCTTGAAAGAGAACACCGAGCGGAGCAAGAGGACCTGAAGAAGGCCGATGCCGAAGCCAAGGATGCCCGTAGTGCAATGCGGGCTATGAAGGAGGAACTGCGTCAGGTCGGAGACATTATGGCTGGAAAGCCCTTTATGCTGCATAGGAAGTTCACGGATCCGAAGTATGCTCAGCTAGGCCGATTGTATGGTGGGGAGGATCCTTATCTGGACTTGGCAGCGAGTGCGGCGGACGCAGTCGTGCACTTCCAAAGCCAGAAGGATCACGAAATGGAAGAGCTTTTCTGGTCTCAATTCCATAGTCCGGAGCATCCACTTCCGTTGAGTGATCGGCTGGTTGAGTGGGCTGAGCTGAATAGATTGTCCAGACTTGCCATGACGGATGTGGTCGCTCATCTGTGGCCGGGAAGGCCCAAGCCGAAGAGTTATTTTGGCTTGTTGCAGCAATTCCTTGGGGCGGTTCCACGTATTGGGGCGATGAAGCGGTCGGCGTGCATAGAAGGTGCACGGATGGCTCTCGCCCATGGTAAGACATACTGGGCGGAGATGGATGCCACCGCTGTTGCATCCCGGGGTTCGGACAAAAGCCGATTCCCCACCGAGCACTATTTTGAGGAAGTCCTGCAGGGCGCTCGTTTAATAGAGTCGCAGTGCTCGAAAGATGTTATGTTTGAATGACATGTATGATTTCTGAGATCATGTTTATAATGCAATAGCTTTTTATACTTGTGTGTTCAAGTATTGAACTATCTCCTGTGCGGCCGTATATGTATGTATAATCTGAAAGATGGCAGTCTTTGGCTTCAGCCCCCACGCACATGGTGCGGGGGTGTTTGCAAAAAGAAAAGCGCTTTTTCACACTTAATCCAACGTCTTGGTCCTTTTAAGGAGGTGATAGCGTAGCAAACTAGGCAACCGGACTATAATGCTTTATCACTTTCACTTAGCCATAGGAGCTCGAATGTGGGGCTACTATATAGCCCCTGGCGGCACCGCTCTTCTCCGAACTCGGGGCGCGTATGTGCCTGACCGGGAAGCGGTCCTTCGTCAAAGCGGAGGAATTCTAAACATTCCAATGGTCGATCGAGTGGTTGACCAGTCTCTCGCTATATCATGACAGTCAGTTTTCGGCTTTCTCTACTGAGGTGCTCGCCCGGCCGAACCGGGGCACAATCGCAGTAGTTCTCCTGGTGCCGCGTTAGCCGATGATACGGAACGTAAGGCAGCAAAACACAGGAGCCGGGCAAACCCAACATTTGACCAAAGACATGATTCAGAGCTGATGCATATAAGGCCTAACTCGAGACGCCGAACACTCCCTGAGGTGTTCGGTCTTTATGATACCGGGCAGAACAATGCCCTAAGCCCCTAGTGTCCAGGTACAGGCGGGAACTTCTGACGCGGCCGATGCCAAAACGCCAGCCTCCTCCTCGGCTATGGTAGGAAACCGGGGGATGTGTATCAACAAGAGACAGTAAGAAAGGTTTACGCAGGGTCTTAATCTGAAAAGAATCCTTGCAACGGGTCCCTGCTGCATGACTGCGCCTGTGTCTCCGTTGTGCTGTGTCCTGGACGGCTGTAGCATGTGCTTCATCTGTAAAAGAGAAGGACTTAGTTTCTAAGAAATATCATGCAAAGGTTGTATTAAAATAAAGTATAATTTGGAAGATGAAGAAAGTTGAGCGTTATTGGCTCTCATCATTTATACGGGCGACCCCGTACAAAGGGGGTATGCGGCTGGGAAGCCCCTTGTTTATTTACTCCGGATTCGCCTAACCGTGTCCGGGGTCTGAATGACCTGTTTTTTGGGGGCCTTGACCTGCAAGGTCGGAGTGGAGATCAAGGCAGCCCCACGCTCTCCGTGGTCGAGGAACACTCGGAGTTACTTTTTAATGAGATTGTGCCGCGTGGACCGGGCATTGTAAATATAAGAGACGTGTAATTGCGTTAAAGCGGGCGAAAGGTTTGCGTCCCAGTAGTGCTCGACGGCCACTGTAAAATGGGGCGATATGGAGAGTGAGCTTTTCGCGACGAAGGTTGTCGAATGAACCGAACACAACCTCTAGTGGTACAGAGCCCGTATGATTGGCTTGAAGGCCTGGCGTCACTCCTTTGAAGGAAGTGCTGTTATGGCGAATTTTGGTAGGGTCTATCCCCATTCTGCGGATGGTGTCCTGGTATAGCAGGTGCCGCGCTATGTTTTCGTGTTATCACATGAAGTGAGTTCATTGTTTTGACTTCTAGTGGGAAAGTCTTCTGTTTTCCGTAGTGCTGCTTTTGGGGTTCGTCACTTTCGCTTGGTGTGTCGAGCCCCTTGTGTTCGGCGTTAAGTCGGCCGGACTGCTTGAAGACCCGACAATCTCTGTGTGTATGGTTTGCAGGCTTCCCGGAGGTACAATGTATTTGACATAGCCTATCCAGAATCTTGTTTAGGTTGGATAGCTCGTCACTGTTGTCCTTGAGGGGCAGTGTTTTGTTGTTCGGCCAAGAGCTTTTGAATCCGGCGTTGACCGCCGTATTGTTTGGGCCATGTTCCTTATTCCGGCGCTGATCTTTTCTGTGTCGTGATTTCCCATTTCCATCCCTGACTTCGGATGTACTCGGGTCGCCAGTGCTGCATCTAGCCAGCCAGCTGTCTTCCCCGCGCAAAAGCGGATCATGAGGCTTGTTAGTGCGGCCATTGTTCTTGGTTTTTCCTGGCCGAGGTGTCTGGCGAGCCATTCGTCTCGGACGTTGTGTCTAAAGGCTGCTAAGGCTTCAGCGTTCGGACAGTCGACTATTTGGTTCTTTTAAGTGAGGAACCTGTTCCAGAATTTGCGTGCTGACTCTCCGGGCTGTTGAGTTATGTGACTTAAATCGTCTGCATCTGGAGGGCGGACATAAGTCCCCTGAAAATTTGCTCGAAACGCATCCTCAAGCTCTTCCCAACTTCCAATGGTGTTTTCTGGGAGGCCTTTAAGCCAATGCCGAGCTGGCCCTTTGAGCTTGAGGGGTAGGTATTTTATGGCATGGAGATCGTCTCCTCTGGCCATATGTATGAGTAGGATATAATCCTCAATCCAGACTCCGGGGTCTGTTGTTCCGTCATAAGCCTCTATGTTTACGGGTTTGAATCCCGCTGGAAATCCATGATCCAGTACCTCGTCAGTGAAACATAGTGGGTGTGCGGCGCCCCTGTATTTGGGTGTGCCGTTGTCTTCAAATGCTCGGCGGGTTATGTTGATTCCTGGAGTCTTCTTTTTTGGCCCATAGATAGACCTGGCTGGGTCATCCTTTTTCCGAGGATCTTTGTGCTGATCGTGTGCCGGCTTGTGTGCGGCGCCCCTTGTTGCTCTTGGCCTGTCATCTGGTCGTCTATCCGGCCAGGCAGCTTCTTTCTTTTTTGACTGCGGGGGCTCTAAGGCCTCCTCGTCGAATTCGGGCAACAGCTTGCGCTTCGGGTAGCTCTTTGTCTGGTGACTAGCGCCATATTTATCTGCGGTGTTGAGTACTTTGTTCCATCTCATTCTGAGTGTGTCCTCCGCTGTTTTGAGCTTCCGCTTTTGCTTCTTCAAACTTCTTGCAGTGGCGACGAGCCTTTCATGAAGGTTCATATGCTCTGGTGATGTGAGATCGTCTTCGCCGGGGATGGGTTGCTTGTCCAGTTCATCATGTTCGGATGGCTCCTTGGTGGCATGTGCGTCGTCCACTGCTTCGCCCTGCTCTAGGGCTGGGTCCGTACGGGTGCCATTTTTATGGAGGCCGGTCTTTGGGCGGCGCTTGCGTCGCCGTTTTTGTTGTTTGTTGGGGGAGTTGTCCTTCGCCACGTCCCGTTTTTCCTCATTGTCGCTTCCTTTTGGTGTATCCACCATGTATACATCGTGAGTTGGGGTGGCTTTACAGTGCCTGTTAGGCGCTGGTTCTTGGTCGTCTCCGGCATCGTCGTCCATACCGTCGATGTCTTCGGAGTCACAGTCTAGCATGTCGGTTAGATCGTCAACATTGGCTACTAAGTGGGTGGTGGGTGGTCTTTGAATTTCCTCGTCGTCCGCATCCCAACCGTCCTGGCCGCAGTCCGGCCAGGGCTCTCCTAATAACGAGAGATACTTTAGCAAACTCAAGATGTCGCCAAAAGGTGAGTGTTGAAAGATGTCCGCTGCGGTGAACTCCATGATCAGTGCCCAATCGGATTCGATCGGAGGGGGCACAGGAGGTTCGGGGTCCGGCAAGGAGTCCGGCACCTCGGAGTCATGAGCTTCATGAGGGACAAGGTCAGTGTTCGGCTCTACCGCCATAGAGGTTGCAGCCCCCGAGGCGGTGTCTAGCCATCCGTCCTCGACCTGCGTAGCCGGCTCCGAATTGAAGATCGGAGCGGGTTCGAGTGCAGCCTCCAGGGTACTGTCCGGCTGCAGAGCTAAATCATGCTCGCCGTGACAGTGTGGCACGCTCGGCTGTGGCTCGAATCCATCGAGGATCAAGTCCCCGCGGATGTCGGCCGTGAAGTTTAAACTTCCAAATCTGACCTGACGGCCAGGGGCGTAGCTTTCGATCTGCTCCAGTTGGCCAAGCGAATTGGCCCGTAGTGCGAAGCCGCCGAATACGAAGATCTGTCCGGGGAGGAAGGTCTCACCCTGGACTGCATCGTTGATGATGATCGAAGAAGCCATCGAGCCTATCGGTGACGGCACAGAGGAACTCTCAATGAAAGCACCAATGTCGGTGTCAAAACCGGCGGATCTCGGGTAGGGGGTCCCGAACTATGCGTCTAGGCAGATGGTAACAGGAGACAAGGGACATGATGTTTTACCCAGGTTCGGGCCCTCTTGATGGAGGTAAAACCCTATGTCCTGCTTGATTAATATTGATGATGTGTGTTACAAGAGTGGATCTACCATGAGATCAAGGAGGCTAAACCCTAGAAGCTAGCCTATGGTATGATTGTTGTCCGTCCTATGGACTAAAGCCATCCGGTTTATATAGGCACCGGAGAGGGCTAGGGTTACACAGAGTCGGTTACAATGGTAGGAGATCTACATATCCGTATCGCCAAGCTTGCCTTCCAGGCCAAGGAAAGTCCCATCCGGACACGGGGCGAAGTATTCAATCTTGTATCTTCATAGTCTTGGAGTCCGACCGATGATGATAGTTTGGCTATCCGGACACCCCCTAGTACGGAACTCCCTCAATCATATACTAGTATCATGCATATGATACTAGTGTATGATACTACTTCTGTAATGCATTGTATCATAAGTTAGTATCTTATGTTGTCTTATTAATTGCCATGCATGACACAAAGTAGTACAAGATTTAATATGCTACGGTATCATGATATGATATCACACATCCTCTCTTCCCTTATTTAATTGTGTGCCACATCATTCAAATATTCTAGTTGGCATGCATGATACCACTTATGATACTCCCATTACGACTAGCCTAGAAGACATATATTTGAAACAATATGATAATCTCTCCAACCAAGGTAGGGACAGAGGGAGTAGTAAAATTTTCTCCTCATCCTGCGAGGCACCGCTCGTGTGGGAAGGGGAGCGGGCATAGGCGTAGGAAGCAAGTTTCTCCTCGTCCTGCGACTCTGAGAGCCACCGCGCCCATTGACGAGGGAGAAGGCGTACTAAGCAAGCTTCTCCTTGTTCTGCGAGTTGACGGGACACATCAAAAGTAATAGGTATAGAGCATCTCCTATGTATATAGCCTTGCCTCTAAGGTAGGTCCCACATGCTTTGCCTCTTATAAAATGAAAAAATCACAATGTAGAGAGACTCTAACGAGCCTCTAAGGTGGGCCCTTGCAGAAATTTAAAATGTATTGCTTAGCACCACATTTATCCAATCAGTGCTATTTCTCTTGTAATCCTACTTTCTTATGCTTCCTAAGGCTGACAAGTGGGACCAGATGGGTTGTTACATTGTTAGAGGCAGCCTCTAAGGTTAGACGGGATGCTAGACAACTTTTTGTTAGAGGCAGTTCATGCAATGTATAGAGGCATGCCTCTAAGAGGAGAGAGAGGGCTTAAAGGAAACAAAAATCATACATAGTGGATGCCCTAAGTGCCTACTTTCCAGTCTATCTGACACAATTTGAAATCCATAATGTATCCATAATAGATGCTGAGAGGTGGAACAAATTTGTTACTTCCATAGTTCGCAAAAGTACTAAGCATGTGAGATGGTGAACAGAGGGAGTACGATGCCATTATTACTACAGTACTTTTGGAAGGGTTGTAGTAGTCCCTCCTATTCACATGTTCACATTTCAATCTTCAATAAAAACGTTGCATGCAAGGACTAAGAGAAACCTCAGCAATGCATGTACTCCCTCAATCCATATAGGGTCCAAAATGCATTTTGGAGGCTAACTTTGACCACATGTTAGAGCAATAATATGGCATCGAACTTACACAAATATTACCGTCAAAATCGTACGTGGTCATTATACTGCTAACACATGCATGTGTTGCAATTAGTACGTAACAGTAGTAAACACTCACTATCTAGTAGTACTAGTAGTACTCTACACTACTACTACTACTATGAGGCCATCCAACTGTGTCCCGGCAGTTACACCGGGGACACCGATTATTCATTCAAATTTAAATTTATTTTCACGCTGCAAAATATCCATGAAAACAACACGTGGCAAAATTTCACAGTGAATGAGGGATTTGAATGTGCTGGGAGGGGTGGGGCTAGGAGGAGCTATTTGGATCTTGCCCGGGGTAGCCAAAATATCGGCGACCCTTTTGTCCACCCATGCCTTTGCCACCAATGAACAAGGAATAGCTCGGGTGCTCAGGCATTGGAGACGAGCTTGCACAAGCTATGATTTTTTTGCCCCACCAAGCCGCCCGAGCTGGCCGTAGACGGACCGGCGGCCCGCAAATTATGCCATCCAACCGTAGCCGCACACATTCTAATAGCAACTCAACCAATGGGACGAAATTCGTGCGAACATGGAAATATTTCATATAATCAATGATGAAATTCATATAAAATACTGGATTTTCATATAAACATGACGAATTTCATTACATTCAAATCAACTAAGCGGTGCTACTCCTGAACAACACATGTATAATAATACCTAGCCTAAATGGTCACCCACAGATCCATTTGTCTTCCTCATGTCCGGCAGCACGATCACCGGACATCTGGGAGCCCTGGAGGTATATGCTTCAGCGCAAAGGATGTATCGCTTCCCCACCACACAACTGACAACATTGGCTGATGCCCAAAATGGAGTCTGAAGGGAGCTTCTCGCAACAGAAGGACACCTGTTGCGTATGCCGGCATCGCCTCGGCGCTGGCATTCATGGGATCCAAGTAGTGGCGCCCTCCTGTGTTCTACTTCTCCTCGATGATGGCGGTGGATGTCGATGTCAAAACAGATAGATCTAGGGTAGGGGTTCCCAAACTATGCGTCTAAGGATCGAAGGTAACAAGGAGGCAGGGGACATAATGTTTACCTAGGTTCGGGCCCTCCTAATGGAGGTAATACCTTACTTCCTGCTTGATTGACTATGATGAGTATAGGGGTTTACAAGAGTTGATCTACCTCGAGATCATGATGGCTAAACCCTAGATGTCTAGCCTGTATGATTGGCCTTGCCTATGGATTAAGCCCTCCGGTTTATATAGGCACTGGAGGGATCTAAGGTTATACGAAGTCGGTTACAGAGAAGGGAAGGTACATGATCCGAATCACCAAGCTTGACATCCACGCAGAGAGTCCTATCCGGACACATGGGAGATCCTTCCATCTTGTATCTTCATGGCCCATCAGTGCGGCCCATATCACATAGCCCGGACAGCCGAGGACTGCTTAGTCCATGACTCCCTCAGTAGCCCCTTAACCAGGCTTCAATGAAGATGTATCCGGCACGCAGATTTTCTTCGCCATTGCAAGGCGGGTTCCTTCTCTGAATACTCCAACATAGTCTTGCATGCAAAAACAGTTGTATCCGGCTTTATTAAATAATTACAACCTTAAGCTATTAGGGCAAAAATATTGGGAATGAAACAAGTCACATCCATAGGCGATTTTTACGGCGTGGCATTATCTCCTGGCCTTGATTGTATTCTGAACTGTTTTACAACCCCGTTTCATATTTCGAGGCACGGCTATTGACACGTCTTGTCAAAGCAGAGATCATGTCCCCTTATCACGGGATTCTCATTAACAGGGGCTTGGGTAATCCAACTGTGATGTTCACACATCCCCTTGGGAATAGGCGAGATTCAAGGCTTGTGAGGGGGTGCTTGACGTCCACTGCCTTTATAAGAAGATAAAGATCCGTCTTTTTACCCCACGCCTTCTTCCTCCTCTGCCTATCCGCCATTCGAGCTCCAGCGCCCAAGTCTCAATCCTTTCCATCGCCACCAAATACTCCTAACCATGTACGGATCTAGAGCGCAGGGCAAGTGGATGGCCTCCTCTGTCACAGAGAACGTCAATGAGCTCCGGGAGGCTGGGTATCTGTCCACGGACGTAGTCCATTGGCTCCCTGCTAAAAAGTAGATCGTTGCCCACTCTGGAGCCCAATGAAAGGGTAGTGTTCATCCTCCATTTCTTCCGTGGACTAGGGTTTCCCCTTCATCCTTTCGTCCGCGGTCTCATGTTCTACTACGGGCTAGATTTGCATGATCTAGGCCCAAATTCTTTCCTCAACCTTTCGGCGTTTATCGTCGTGTGTGAGGCATTCCTCCGCGTCCCTCCCCACTTCGGCCTATGGCTCAAGGTCTTTAATGTGAAGCCAAAGGTGTTCGAGGGCCAACACGCAGAGTGCGACACCGCCATGGTGTGTGAACTCCCCAACGTCAACTGGCCAAAGGGGACCTTCGTGGAGAGTGTCAAAGGATGGCAACAGGGGTGGTTCTACATCACGGAACCCCGCGATGCCACATGGGCCGCTGCTCCTTAGTTCAAATCTGGTCCGCCGATGCGGCCGGCATCCTGGATTAATAAGTGTCTGGATTGGGAATCACCTAACAAGATGATGGTGCTGGAGAGCCGCGTCAAGGGCGTGATAAACAAGAAAACCATCCTCGCGAGCGTGATCCAGGTGATGATTTTATGCCGGATTCTCCCCTGTCAACGTTGGACTCAATATATGTGGGAATTCGACCCGGCCGGTCCTCGGACTCTGCTGTGGTTCTTCGGCACGACGCATGAAGACATATGAAATCTGCTCTTCAAGACTCAAAAGTCATGGCTAGAGATAACCGAAGACTGCGGCTATGACTACGCACGCCCGACCACTCCCGAAAGTTTTATGATAACTATTATTTGCAATTTCAAGGAGTAAAGTGAACTCTCTTACTCCCACAGGGATGGACAAAGAAGGCGAAGCAGATCAATTATCTAGCTCCGCTGCCCGAGGACCAGGCCACCCCCTTGCTAACATGTTGGTTCCGGCGCCGTATCAGGCACCGGAGAAGAAGGCCAAGAAGAAAGGCTAGGAGGCTAGGAGTGGCCTTTGCCGTAAGGGTGCTTCAGACATCGTTTCCAAAGACACCGAGTCCTCCTCCTCTCATGACGAAGATGTAGAGGAGGAAGAGAACAACTCCCCCCCAAAGGGGAGGAAGAAGAAAAGGGCGGCTTCTGTGGATCTGGAGGTGGAGGCGACCAATAAGGGAAAACCCTCACTTTCGGATGATTCCGAAGCAGATGCGATGCCATCCCAAAGCGGAACCCTAGGCCGAAGCCCTTGGCGGAATCATGAGTATCTGAAGACACCATACACATATATGATTTTGTGGCTTACCATTTTAACATACTGAATTGCGTATTATAGCCCGGCTCGCGGTCTCCCCCAATGATCTTCGTCATCTGGGAACTCGCTAGGGACGAACGCGATGGAGAGCGAGTCGCCTCCGCAAGTTTCTCCACCCACTGCCACAGATAACAGCGAAGTGTTATCCCAAAGAACCTCTCCAGGTCATGGGGAGGTACAAGAGGTCGTGAAGGTGGCAGCGGAGGGTAACACCTCTGTCGCCGAAGAGAGGGGGAAATCCACCGCCGGTGATGGGGGCTACACTCAATTTGGCCCCTAACCAAATATTATTATGGAGACCCATAGGGCTCCGGAATCGGAAGAACAACCTTCTTCAAGGTAAGGTGGTGTGCCATCTCCACTGGCATCCTCTATCAATCTAGAGGTGTTGGACACTCTGATGGAAGCGCTTCAAGGTGCTTCAATTGTGGAGGAGCACCGTACCCTTACGGGTATGGCTGTTGAAAAGGTTCGGTCTGCTAAAAGCGGATTGAACCAAGCCTATACCAGCCTTCAAATAGGCTTTGACGTATGTGAAGTAATGTATATTTGGTTATTTACAAAAGGCATGTATACAGATAGTAGCCCCTAAGACTCTGTTCAGTGTTTCCTGAAGAAGGGCCGAACAGAGAATCGAATAATACTTCACAGGAGCTAACATATATGTCTACTTGGATGAGAAGGCTGTGAAGCTGGCAGCATCCCCGCATGTGGCTGAAGTCTCCAAACTAAAGCGGAGGTTGGAGGCAAAACAAGGTACGTTATATCGAAGTATATCTGAACGGATATGAGTTCCGATTTTTTTATCTGACTGAGCTTTATGTTTATGCCCATAGCTGACACATCTGAGGTCGAAGACCTCAAGAGTGTGCTGGCTGAATCCAAGAAGGAGGCGGACAAGGAACGAACTGCCCGTCAAAAGCATGAGGTGAGGTTCGGTGAAGTCCAACAAGATCTCACAGATGCTATAAGAAAATGTGAGTCTTTGGTGCTGAAGGAGTCGGATCAAGAATCCGAACTTGCTGCGGTGCTACAAAGTGCAAAGGAGGCCCGGGTTAAAGCCCAAGGTGCCAATCAGAAGATCTGCGAAACCAAGAAGATCGTGGCTGGTAAGACTTTTAATATGCAGAGCACTTATGTAAGGAGGAAGTATACCTTTCTGACATGCATTTGGAGTTGTCCAAGAGCATTTGCGGAACTGCCCCGAAGTGTTATAGATGCTGCGGATTTCTTTCGAGCCGAAGAGAGGAGCTCAACAGAGAAATTGTTCTGGTCACAATACCTTGAGCCAGAGCAGCCCTTGCCCCTCAGCGATCAGCTGAATCAGCTGACCGAGCTACATAGGAAGACCGAACTAGCCATGAAGGATATCATAGTCCGTCTCTGGCCAGCCGAACCAATACCTAATAGCCACTTTGGTCTTGTGAGGCGGCTGGTCGATGCCTGCCCACGGTTAGATGCTATAAAGTGGTCGGTCTGCAGCGAAGGTGCCCGGATGGCCTTCACTCTTGTCAAGGTATAGTGGGGGAAGATGAATGCCACCAGTCTTGCAACCAAGGGACCGCCCGCAGGCAAGGAGCATCGTACGCCGGAGAATTATTTCAACGACGTCCTTGAAGGATCCCGCATTATAGAGGGCCTGTGTTCAAAGGATATCATGTTTGAATGAATGTATTTGCGATACCCCAACTTTGTAACAAAGCGTTCAGATAATTTTAGTCTTGTTTCCACTGGAATTATTTACAGCACAAATTCACACTTAACCCAATGATTTTGTCCTTGAAGGAGGTGCTAGTGCGGCGAACCAGGCAATCAGACTATGCGGCTTTATCACTCTCACTTAGCCATAGGAGTTTGACAATAAGATTGTAGGCGCAGCCATTGGTATTGTTCGGCTATCCGAACTTGGGTGTTGTAGACACCTGACCAGGTAAACACTGGTCCTTCATGTGACATGGAAAAAATCGCAAGAGATTTGTACTTCCTTGGCCGAACAATCGGAACGTAAGGTAGTAACAACAGGAGCCGGGCAACCCAACTATTGACCGAAGACATGATTCGGAGTTGATGTATATAATGCTAGATTCGGGACGCCGAATTGTACTTATGAAAGTGTTCGGACTTATGGTAAATTTAATAAATATACACGACTGAATGGGGCCCCTGGCGATTTAGGTCAAGCCAAGGTGTACCTGACAATCAGATGATAAATAAGAAAAAATACCGGAGAGGGAATAAGCCAATACCAAATAATTTGGCGAAAAAATTATTTCAATTATAGTCTGATTGATATGTCAAAACGTATGTGTACAAATAATGCTATAAGCATCGAGGCTATTTTACATGACGAGCCAAGGGGAAAGCTGTGTACAGGTATTTAATAACAAGGGGGCAGGTGATTTTGAAAGATCCTTTAGGTACTCCGCCGTGCATCTGCGCTGCTTTTCGCCTTGGTGTGTAATCCTTTGAGAGGATTTAATGAATAAGTTTTCATAAGGGGCCAGAAAAAGGTCCCTTGTCACCATAAAAAAGAGTGATGTGGGTTGTAAAGAACCTGGAAAAAAATGAATATAAGAGAGAGATATGTTTGGGGTCCGGATACGGTTGAGCCATATTGTGGACTTTATCCTAGATATGCCTCCATCGTAACCCATGGTATTTTTAGTGTGTATATATGAGCACGCGGTACATACGCCGTTGCTTGGTTGGGGCGAAGACAGAGGTCGGGTTGCTAGTCGAGCTCCTTATGAGATGGACTATAATTATGCGGGCTAGTTCGGACTCGCTTGACGAGGTCCGATAGCTTGACTGCCGATGTGGAACTCGGCTTGATAAGGCCGACCTGCACTTCAGCTGCGAGGGCTGCGATGTGTTCCTCGGTACGAAGGGAGCGATCCATGTTTCCATGAACTGTTATAACGCCGCGTGGTCCTGGCATTTTAGTTTTAGATAAGCATAATGTGGGACCGCGTTGAAGCGAGCAAACACAGTTCGTCCGAGTAGTGCATGATAGCCACTGCGGAAAGGGACGATGTCGAAGATCAAGTCTTCACTTTGGAAGTTGTCCGGCAAACCGAATATGACCTCCAATGTGATTGAGCCCCTGCAGCGGGCCTCTACACCAGGTATAACTCTTTTAAAGGTAGTTTTGGTGGGTTTGAATCTTGACGAGTCAATACCCATTTTCCGGACCGTGTTCTGATAGAGCAGGTTAAGACTACTTTCGCCATCCATGAGGACTCTCGTAAGGTGGAATCCATCAATAGTTGGGTCAAGGACCAATGCGGCTGAACCTCCATGACGGATACTGGTCGGATAGTCCCTGCGATCAAAGGTGATTGAGCATGCTGATCATGGGTTGAATTTTGGGGCGACAGGCTCTATCGCATAGATGTCCCTTAACGCGCGCTTGCGCTCCCTTTTGGGGATGTGAGTAGCGTATATCATGTTCACCGTCTTGACCTCAGGGGGGGGGGGATTTTCTGTCCCCCTGTGTTTGGTGGATGGGGCTCCTCGTCATCTTCCTCGCTGGGTGACCCAGTCCCCGTATGCTGGGAGTTTAATTTACCAGCTTGTTGAAAGACCCAACAACTTCTGTTGGTATGGTTAGCAGGCTTGTTAGGGGTGCCGTTAATCTGGCAAGGTCGGTCGAGTATTCGGTCCAGGCTAGATGAACCGTCTTTGTTTCTTTTGAATGGCCTCTTCCATTGTCCGGACATGGAGCCACTGAATCCGGCTTTGACCATCTTGTCTTCGCTATTTTGCAATGTTTCTTCGACGCTTGGTTTTATTGCGTTGGGGCTTGCCGTTTCTATTCTTTGCTTCAGAAGTGCCGGGATCGCTGGTACTATTGCTGCTACGGGCTAGCCAGCTATCTTTGCCTGCGCAAAAGCAGGTCATGAGTGAAGTGAGGGCTTCCATGGACTTCGGCTTTTCTTGGTCGAGATGTCGGGCAAGCCATTCGTCACAGATGTTGTGTTTGAAGGCTGCTAGAGCCTCGGCGTCCGGACAGTCGACAATTTGGTTTTTTAACTAGGAACCGGGTCCAGAATTTTCTGGCTGACTCTCCTGGCTGCTAGAGTATGTGACTAAGGTCATCGGTGTCCGGAGGCCAAATATAAGTGCCCTGGAAGTTGTCTCTAGAGGCATCCTCTAGGTCTTCCCAGCTTTCGATAGAGTTTTCTGGGAGGCTGTTTAACCAGTGCCGAGCTGGCCCCTTAAGTGTGAGGGGGAGGTATTTGATGGCATGTAGATCGTAAACGCAAGCCATGTGAATGTGGAGAAGGAAATCTTCAATCCATAATGCAGGATCTGTTGTGCCATCGTATGGCTTGATGTTCACGGGTTTAAACCCTTCTGGGAACTGGTGCTCCATTACCTCATCGGTGAAGCATAGGGGGTGCGCGGAGCCTCTATATCGGGCCACATCATGATGCAGTTCGGATGGCGTCCGTATGCGATTTTTAGCCCCGGTAATGTTACGCTTGTCGCGCCAGGCTTGATGGCCGTCTTGTCGTGCTGGGGCCGGCCCCCTTGATCCGTATGTTGATCTGGTCTGACCGGCTCTATTATCCAGGTCCTGTCGTAGGTCGTAACTGTATCCAGCACATACTGTCTCTCCTCCTTTATGACAGGGTCGTGCAGGCGGGTGTTCGGCTTTAGCTATCGCTCTATCCCGGCCACGTGGTGGTCAGTCAGGTCTGCCAACATCCTTACGTGTGGGCGGTATAGGCTCTAGGGCCTCGTCGTTGAATTGGGGTAGAAGCTTGCGCTTCGGGTAGCTCTTGGTTCGGCGTTCGAGGCTATATTCCTCGGCTGCCAGGACATCGGTCCCTCTATCGTTGAGCAAATCCAAATTAGCTTGAAGCTCCGGCTGCTTCCTTTTCAGGCTTCTGGCAGTTGCTATTAGCCGGTGCTTTAAGCGCTCTTGTTCGAAGGTTTCCTCTGGCACGATGAATTCTTTGTCGTCGAGGCTCTCGTCCTCTTCGGAGATTAGTACGTAGTTACTAGCCTCCGAGCCATCGTCCTCAAGGGGGTCATCCGGGTTTACTTGCCCTTGCTCCCAATCATCACGTTCGGATGTTGGTTCGATAGGGGCTTCATGGTCTTCGGCGTTATCCGGAGTATTGTTATCTCCGATGCCGGTATTGCTGTCTTTTCCTTGGCGCGGTTTAGAGTGGCGCCGCTGACGACGCCGCTTTGGTTGTGCCACATGAGAATTATTCTTGACTGGGTCCTTCCCACCTTCGCCGTCATCCTCCTTTGGTGTGACCACCATATACATGCCATCTATGGAAGTAGTGGTCCAGCATTCGATAAGCGGCGGGTTCTGGCTTTGCTCTTCTCCGGCATCATCGTCCATGCCGTCGATGTCATCGGAAGCATAATCGAGCAAGTTGGTTAAGTCCTCAATAGTGGCCATGAGGTGGGTGGTGGGTGGGAAGTGAAATTCCTTGAGCTCAACCCCTAGTGTGGGCTGGGCATAGTTCGGCGGCGATCCTTCTTTAATAACAAGAGATCACATTAAGTCTAGAGCCACATTTAAGAGATGGGTCTGGACAGGGAAGCGAGAATCCTTGGAGTGGGGCGGGACAGGAGTTCCCTGGCCGAGCTCGTATAACATGGACTTCGAGGGTTCAGAGCTGGTGCACGGAGGTGAGTCCGGCTCAATGAGGATATAGGGAGCCTGGACTGATTTCGGGCCGACCGGTGAAATGATCCCCTCCGTGTCTCCGGTGTTGAGCTCTATGGCAGCCAGGAGTCCGGCGGGTTGCAAACCCCCGTCTTCAGGCTCGGCGAGGAGTTCCGGATCTAAGGCCGGAGCTGTGGTTAAGGCCGTGAACCCTTGGAGGATCAAGTCTCCTCGGATATCAGCAACGTAGTTTAGGTTTCCTAAACTGATCGGATGACCGGGGGCGTAGCTGTCGATCTGCTCCAGATGACCAATCGAATTGGCACGTAGTGCAAAGCCGCCGAATACGAAGATTTGGCCGGGGAGAAAAGTCTCCCTCAGGGCGGTGTTGTTTTGGATGGTTAATGGAGCCACCGAGCCTTATGGTGACGACATAGTGGAATTCTAAATGAAAGCACCAATGTCGGTGTGAAAACCGGCAATCTCAGGTAGGTGGTCCCGAACTGTGCGTCTAAGGATCAAAGGTAACAAGGAGGAAGGGGACACGATGTTTACCCAGGTTCGGGCCCTCTTAATGGAGGTAATACCCTACTTCCTGCTTGATTGACTATGATGAGTATAGGGGTTTACAAGAGTTGATCTACCTCGAGATCGTGATGGCTAAACCCTAGATGTCTAGCATGTATTATTGTCCTTGCCTATGGACTAAGCCCTCTGATTTATATAGGCACCAGAGGGATCTAAGGTTATACAAAGTCGGGTACAGAGAAGGGAAGGTACATGATCCGAATCGCCAAGCTTGCCATCCACACAAAGGAGAGTCCTATCCGGACACGGGGGAGAACCTTCCATCTTGTATCTTCATGGCCCATCAGTCCGGCCCATACACATAGCCCGGACGCCCGAGGACCCCTTAGTCTATGACTCCCTCATCGGCCATGGAGGCGCTGGCACCCGGGTTCTATCTCTGCTTGCATGGCGCGGCCGCAGGCATGGGAGTCTCGGCCACAGAAACGGGAGGCATGGTCATAGACACGGGAGACACGGTACGAGGCGGCGGCGTGGACGACAGCGATGACACCCTTGATCCCCATCGTGCTAGCGAGGAGCAGCTCGCTGCTGCTCATCGAGCTTGCCTGGAGCGGCGAGTTGCTGAACCCCGCGCTAGCTTGGGGCGGCAGCTGGCTCCATCCAGCGAGGGAAGGGAGGTGGATCAACAAGCTGCATAGCTCGTATCCGGAGGGCTTGGCCGGCCACCCAACCGGCTTGGATGCCGGATAACTACTGTTAAATAACCATTGTAGAAGTGGAGAAAATGGTGAAGGAGGATATAGGGGAGCGGCGGAGGTGTGCGATTCTTGGCCAGCGTCTAGCCTTGTTTAAATAGGAGTTTAATAGACAACGAATGGGGGGAGCTCGGCCAGCGTTGCGTTTAATGCTGGCCTAGTCTTGAATAGACGTGTGTACGGAGTGCCCTCAACTCTAACATGCGACACCACGCCGTTCTTCCACTGACATGTGGGCTCGTTGGGTAACTGGCCTGCATGTCAGTCACCCAACGCCGGCAGCGCATGACAGAGGAGCTTTTGGTGGGCCAGGGTGGTCAGAAGTGGGCATTTCATAAACCGATGATTGTTCATTGAGTGTGACATCGTCTATTTCATGTAGGTTGATAAGCCTACTATATAATGTAAGAGAATTTTTAATTTTTCATATATACGTTGATAGCATGTTCGATACATTGTGATTCATAAAGACCGCTGCAAACATCAATGTTCTGCTTATCAAAGATAAGATTGATTAATACTCGTACCAATCCATGTGCTTAACAAAGGGTGCATGCATGTATAGGTTGAGCATGTGTGTTGCATCGTGTGATGTGTGCATGCAGGTGTGCGAGTGTTGTGTGCGTGCATATGTATATTTTAGTGTTGCATGCATGTGTTGTGTGCATGCGTGTGTTCGTGAGTGCATGTGTACGTGTCAGTGTTGCACGCCTGCATGCTGTGTGTGTTCGTGCGAGTGTTGCACGTGTGCATGTGTACATGTGAGTATTGTGTGCATGCATGCGGGTGTTGCGTGCGTGTTTGTGCGAGTGTGTGATGTGTTTGTATTCACCAAAGTGGCTCATGCGTGCGTGCAATTAAAACGGCCGGCTGAGCATATCATCACAAGTCGATCCTTGTCCGCTGTGGTTAGGGAGCATGGGTTGCCAACTAGAGGTCTCATGACTTCAAATCCCCACCGACCACTAATTTATTACAATTTCTGTCTTTCATATACGCGTTGGCGGGTGTGCCCTACGGTAATGTGTGCTGGTGAATGTGGACCGTTTGACTGGTCAATTGATCGTGTCATCAACAAATTACAGAGCTATATGGTGAGCTAGAGACCGTATGATCACCATAAAAGGTATTTTATTAACATAGTACAGACTCAAAGCACCATTCCTTTCTTTCATATATGCGCTGACAGGTGGGCCCCATGGTTACGCGCTGATGGTGCAACACTATTTGCGCCACATGGAACGTTTGACTGGTTAATTGATCATGTCATCAACAAATTACAGAGTTGTACAGGTGAGCTAGTGACCGTATAATCACAACATCTATTTTTTTTAACACAGTACAGATGCAAGCACTCATATATACGTGCAAACACTCACCGCCATAAGCACAGACACGCACACCCTACCCGTATGAGCACCTTCGAGAGAGTGAGCCAGCATATGATCTTGAGATTCTATGAAGTCACCATCGGTGCCTCGTAGTCGAGGGGAACGTCTCCTCCCACTGAACGTAGATCAGCAAAAAATACTAAAACTGATCCAGGATAAATGCGAGCACCAGGACTTTAACCCTTGTGGGCTGGGGAAACCACTGTCCTCCTAACCATCCAATCACACATTGGTTAGCACCACAAAATGTATATGGTGACCTGATGAGCTTATTTTGAAGTCCAATGACCATATCGTGCTTTTGCTTCAAATACAATGACCCTAATTGTCGTCAACAAAATATGAAGGACGCATCAAATACAATGTTCGTCAGTGTCATCAACAAAATACGAAGACGTATCGTGAGCTAGATACTATATGATCACCACAAGAAAGTATACGGTGACCGTACTGAGCATATTCTAAAGTCCAATGACCGTATAGTGCTTTCGCTTGAAATACAGTGACCGTCACATGAGAATGTGAAAGGGGCATGCATACTTTTAGAGGGTCGAGAGATAGTTTGTGTGCATACATGAAAGTGGTGTAGAGAGAGGGGGTGTTCGGTAGAGAGAAGGAGAGATATGCGCTTTCTTTCTATTTCCCATGACTAAAATTTTAGGAGAAAATATAAACATTCACAATGCAGAAAATTATTATTGGATGCACCATGCATTTAACTTTCATGTATAACTTTGTACTATTGTATATGCTTATTTTCTTAGTGGCCGATTATGTGCAGGGTGTGCTAGGGACATCATTTCTAGTTGTGTTGTGTCAACGTGAGGACTCATGGGTCGGTTCCATCCTGCGCCACATAGGTTGGACCGAGATGCATTATAAGAAGACCAATGTGGAGGACTCGACATACAAGATGAAGCTACCAGCGGCATGGAGGACTCTATTCCCACTGATGATAAGCCCACTATATATGATTTGTAACCCTAGGCCCCGAGTATGTTATATAAGCCCGGGGCTAGTTCGTCAATAGTATACACACACGCACAATGCCTGGTATTCACGTGTACTTTGTACACACCCCTATCACAAATATACAATACCAGGAGTAGGCTTTTTCCTCAACTGCAAAGGGCTCGGACTTGGGTAAAACTTTGCCTGGTATTACCATCCAACCTAACGGTAAAGGATATCCTACCGAATGATCTGATGGAATTATATCTACCAACTATTAAGGGAGAGGTGTGGGGGGGGGGGCAATGTGTGCGAGAGAGGCCTAAAGATAATGTGTGTGCGGGAGACACGTAGGCACATATATGTTCCTATAGAGGGCTAGTAGAGACCGTGCATGTGTATATATGCATGTGAGAGAAATAGTGTTTTCAAACTGAGATTAGTGAAAAGAGTGGAACACAGTAGTAAGAAAGAAAGAGGGAGTTATATAGAGTGTGTGTGCGTGAGACAACCCGGGAGAGATTGCGAGCATGTGTGAGAGAGAAATGCAAATGTATACAATGTGTGTGCACTTATGCATTAGATAGAGAGATATACATCGCGTGCGTGAGAACAGGCCGAGGCATAGTGCATCTACGTGTAAAAGGCGGTTCTATGCATCAATTTAAAATATAAATGGCATTATTATTTTTGGATGAGATCATGAATTTTGCAATTTCCGTATGAACGAACATCGGTCTATCAGACACCCATACTCTATTGAATTCTAGCATGTGCATGGGTTTATTTCATATTATCGATCCATAGAGTGAGAGTGATTTGAAATCCAGACAATGCATTGCTTTTGCAATTCATATATAAACATTAATTAGTGCACTCCATGTTGTTAGTGTGAAGGACTATATACAATTTTCACTTACATGGATACATTCCAAATTGCTAGCTACGAAATAGAATACATGTTGAATTCAACATAAACGGGGTTTCCCAGATAAGAATTCATAGGAAGTGCATTCATCTATTTGAATCCGAGATAATGGCATTTGTAAATAATATCTAAAAGGGGCATCAATCTTTGTTGTGCGTTTAAACATGCTATATATTCATACGCATGTCTAACTATTTTTTTGCAACCAAGGAGATTATATCTGGAACCATGCATGAACTGAGGTAAGTTGCATATTTTTTAATATATACTCATGTACAATGTATATTCAGATGTACCCCCTCCATTCCAAAATAATCGTAGTTTTATTATTTTCAAGAGTCAAGATTTGTGAAGTTTGACAAATCCTCAAAGTTCAATTTAAGAGAACTGAAAACATTAATGCTTCTGCTCCCAACTATTGAACGAAGCGCCAAATAAGCCTATGGTCACCCGAACCCGCGCAAGACTAATGTTTGGTGGTAGGAAATTACTATCCTGACTCTGACCCGTGTAGCCTATCGGGCCGATGTCCAAAGGTCTAAACCGGGGTAGGTTTGTAACTTCATCAAGATGCAAGTCTCAACCGCCTCCGAGAAGCATTCATACGTCATGGGAGCCTAAACACCCATGCGCTCGGCCGAAATCTATCCTGCCCACCATTTGGGACAGCTGACATTACTATGCTACCCCCGACACGCAATATGTCCGAAATTTTAGATGGGGGCAAAGTTTGTAAATTTCCCCAAATTTCAAAAAAGCACGTCCCAAACCGAAACATTGTTCCCCCTTAGTACCCCCTCCCTCCGTTTCCCCATTCATACTCCATGGGCGCCAAAATGCCCACTACCAGCCGCGAACCCCAACCTCCTCCGTCCTCCACCCCATCACGCCCAATCCATCGCCGCCCTCCTCCATCACGCCGGAGCCGGTACCCCAACGTCATCGTCCAATGCAACCGCAACCACAACGCCCTAAAGGACTTAGCGGCTGAAGCCGAGGCAGAGCTACCTCCACGGCGGCGACAATGACGTGCGGCATACCAGAACCACTTCAACCATGCCATCCTGCGCCTCACTGCTGCAGGTCCACTATCACAACCGTCCACCACACCGGAGCTGTTCCCGCTACGCTGTTGTTCGCTGCCTGGTTCCCCGCCGCCGATAGACGGCCACTGCATGATACTCAACAACTTGGCCATGGGTTCGTCCAAGGCTCCATCTTCGTCCACAACTTCTCGTTTCTAGTGAACCACAAGAAGATCGTTGAAAAAACAGAAGGAGGACACAACACTGCCAGCAGAAAGAGGTACTCCTCTCCCCTTATTCGTGCAAATCTTATGTCTCTGCTCATAGCATATTTATCCCATGAAAGAAAGTAGTTGAGCACTTTTTACTGCACCTTCTTCGTGATACTAAATGCACAAGGTTTCCTCCCATTTACTATTTCACCTTAGCTAAAGGTCAATAGCCCGCCTGGATTTCAATCCAGGGTCAGTTGATTCGCAATTAAAAGAAGAAGCACCCGCTGGGGCGCGCAGAGAACCTAGTCCTCTTGTTCATCGAGGAAGTGGTGCATCAGTGTCTATCATAGGGGTGTGGTGCACAGGAGCTGCCTACGCCTGATTTGGAGGTCGGCGGGGCATGAAGGGACAGCCGGTGGGCGAGGCCAAGCACGGTTGTGCAATGAGGTAGAAGGGAGGGCGGAGGCAGGGGACTGGGCTGCTAGTCGCTGGTGTTTCGATGAAGATCGTCAACACATACTGGCTGGAGGTAGATGAACGCGATTTGCCCATTCTTTGTACACCGGACGATGCAAAAAAATGGACTGACCTATTTTTTCAACTGACTATTATTTTCATAGGACCACACCTTGTGGTGTACTGGCGGAGCATCTGCATTTCCCAGCCATCCCTGTGCTCATATTTCAAAATCCTAGAATCTAGTAATTTTGTGTGCCATGCATGTTGAAGAGCTATCATATGTCTCCCGTCATTTATATCTCACCAACCTGCTATCTGCTACTTTTACACTATACTAGTTGTGCACATCTTCACCCATACTCACACTATTGTTTTTATGCATGGGTTTTTCAGACTCCGACACAGTGTTGATGAATACACAAAAGAAAATAAAGAAGTCCTTCTAGTGTAATTCGAAGAAAAGCACTGAGCGTTTCAGCGCTCTAAAGGGTGTAGTGTTAGTAGATGGAGATAGTAAACATAGCTATGTAGTTGATGATCTCAATTACAACACACAACCATCCCATGTGCTTGCTTTAACTTCACACTGTCAAATGTGGTTGCATGTGCATATGCTGTCTAGCTTGTATTGCTTCCAATTCGGTTAAATTGCATCTGCTTACTTTACACATTATACCTTTGATAATGACATGCCTTCCTGTTTTTGATACATACTACATATGTCTATTAACCATGTCCGTACATCAAACTAATGCTGTTTTGTATCCCTCATCAATCAATTATGATGAGATAGTCACCCTAGTGGGTTACTGTGAGACGCGCTACTCGTTTAAAGAGTGAAGTGTCATCCTCCCCACATGATTCTCAAGAAACTACAAGGCTAAATGAAGATAGTCAACGTAGCTCTCTAGTTAATGACTGCAATTCCCCTACACCACCATCGCAGGTGCTTACTCTTACTTGGCAATGTGATATGTGTTTGCATGTTGCATATGGTGTCTACCTTGTAATGCTTATAATTACGGCAAATTGCATCTACTTAGTTAACACATTATACCTATGAATATGACATGCCTTCCTGTTTTTGGTACATACTACATCTTTCTATTAACCATGTTCCTACATCAAACTACTTTTCTTGTGTATCCCTCATCAATCACTTGTGACGAGACACCTTCAAATTCATAGTGTAATATTGCTTGCATCTTGTATATCATTTCAAACATGTATTGCCTCTAATTTGTTTAAGTGCCACTTATAATGAGACACATCTAACTTGGTGGAGTGATTTTGGTTGGATCTTTCGTATGGAGTCTAGATTGCATTACTTCCAATTTGTTGAAATGCCTTCTACTTAGCGTTTTCCGTACATATTCCATCCTCTTACAATGTGGTTGGCTTAGATAAAAGTTGTGTTCATTAGTATCATGCATCAACAAATTTGGAAGAGTGAATTTGATTCCTTTTTCTTGTGTGTTTACTTGACAAGGAAATATCTAAAAGCACGAACGCACAGAATGATGGTGGTCCTCTAGAGCAACCGAAACAGATGATCTCTGCAGATTCTCCTGCTACTCCTATTGTAGTGCAAGTTCCAAATCTCATGTTCCCTACTCCACAACCCAGGTTCTTGCTCTAACATGGAAGTGTGATATCTGTTTGCATGTTGCATATGGTGCCTAGCTTGTATTGCTCCTAATTTGTTAAATTGCATCTCCTTAGCTTACACATTATACATATGAATATGACACACCTTCCTGTTTTTGGTACATAGTACATCTACCTATCACACAATGTTCTTACATCAAAGTACTATTATTTTGTATCCCGCATCTATCATTTATGATGAGACAGTCACGCCCGTGGGTTAGAATGAGACGTGCTACTCTTATAAAGAGTGCAGTTTCATCCTCCCCACATGATTCTCAAGAAACAGCAAGCCTAAATGAAGATATTGAACATAGCTCTGTACTTGAAGACCGTATTTCCCCTACTCCACCATTGCTGGTGCTTGCTCTAACTTCTTAGTGTGATATGTGGTTGCCTATTGCATACAGTGTCTAGCTTGTAATGCTTCTAATTAGGATAAATTGCATCTACTTAGTTTACACATTATACATCTATGACATGCCTTCCTATTTTTGGTACATAGTACATCTATCTGTTAAACATGTTCTCACATGAAACTACCTCTCTTCTGTATCCTGCATCAATCACTTATGATGAGATACCTTTATTCGTTGCATATTGCATATTATTTCTAGCCCGTTGCCATGTATTGCTTCTAATTTGGTCAAATACATTTAGGAGGCCACCCTTCTAATTTGGCAAAGTGATAATGGTTTCATATTTCATATGGTTTCAAGCTTGCATTGCTTCTAACTATTGAAAACACCTTGTGCTTAGTTTACACTTTACACATCATACATGTCAATATGTCATGCCGTCCTGTTTTTAATACATATTCCATCATCCTATCATGCATCTGCCTTACATGAAAGTAGTGTTCGTTAGTATCATGCATCAACGAGTTCTAAAGAGCAATTTTATTCCTTTTTCTTGTGGGTTTGACTTGACAAGGCAAAATCAAAAAAGAGGAAGGAAGGCAATGATGGTGGTCCTCTACAGCAACGTAAATGGAGCATCTGTACGGATTCTCCTTGTACTGCTAGTGCATTACAAGTTCCAAGACTCTGCTCCCCTACTCCACCATTGAAGGTGCTTGCTCTAACTTGGCAGTGTGATATCCAGTTCCATGTTGCATATGGTGTTGTCATGGGAAACCACAGACACCTATGGGACGAAGGCTCCCTTGATGGTTTTGCAGGGGGGTGTCACGTCGCACAAAGAGTAGAAGGGCAGGGGCAGCACGACAGAAATCACATGGGCGATTTTACCCAGGTTCGGGTCGCCGTGAGGCGTAAAACCCTACTCCTGCTTTGTTCGATTGATGGTGGAAGAATGGTAGTGGAGCGCAGTACACTTGCACAACAGGGACGATAGTGGCTATGCGCGTATGGGTGTGTGGGTATCCAACCTTCTAAACCCTTTCTACGGTTGCCACGGGCCGCCTTTTATAGATTAAGGGTCACCACAATGGCAATTCAGTCATTATGCACTGATAAGATAGCAAACAATGCTATCATAACTAACTCTGCAAGCTGACAGAGCACATTAAATGCACCGCTCAATGTCACATCATTGCTTGCCCGGCAAGCCTTGCCGGGCTAGTTTGCCAGCTTCACGCCTGCTTGCTTGATACGCCACAGGACAAGTGTCGTCTGTAGGTATTTCGTGTAGAAAAGAGGCTGCCATGTGGTGAATGGCTACCACTTAATCACTTTGCGGCTTGACACCACACTCATTGATGACGTGCGTCGTAGCGGATGTCAGGACCCCACTCTGAAGTCACACCGATCTAGAATGTAACACATCATATCACTTTTCGGCCTCGCGCACGCTATTCCCACGGGTGCCACCTTACCTGGTCATGACCATTTGCGCCTTTGGGTTCACGTATATGACAGTGTCGCTAGCATCCATATGACAAAGAACCCGGGCCGGCATGACTAGTCGTAAACCCAAGGTGGCGCTAACTTACAGGGGCAGACATACATGACCCAGTAACGAACGTGTCGATCAACAACGTATGATCCCAAGTCGTAGCAATCTACAAGGACTTAAACAAACAACGCCTGACATTTCCCCGAAGGGACAGTCCTTGAACAAAGAAGGACACATGCCGGCCAGACCAAGTGTTCCGGAGCAGTAGCAAGCTACCATGGCTCAGTGGAAGCACTATGAGACATTTCCCCACAACAGAGGCTACCAAGAATAAACAACTAGATTGTTGGATCCCACACATACCAAGCATTTCAAAACATACACACAATATGCTCGATATGTGCAAATACAACATGGCATCACAACAAGACTCTACAACTCAAAGTATTTATTCATTAGGCTCCGAGGAGCCAAGTATTACAAACATGGGTCTCATGACCCAACATTAAGAGCATACAAACAACGAAAGTATAACATGTCTGAGTATAGACAACTACAAATGAAAAGGGCTGAGAAGCCTGACTATCTACAAGATCCTCCCAAGGGTACAATATCATAGCTGAGGTAACAAGATAAACGTCAAAGTCCACGCGGAACTACTAGTGAGACTGAAGTCTCTCTGTAAAAACATAAATTAAGCAAACGTGAGTATAAATGTACCCAGCAAGACTTATATCAGATCTAGCTACATATGCATCAGTATCAACAAAGGGGTGGTGGAGTTTAACTGCAGCAAACCAGCTTTGACTCAATGGCTATCATGTACTACGACTCCTGGTAACTCTTTTGAGGTGGCGCACACGAGTCCACATATTCACCATATCAATACACCACTATGGATCCACTCACGTCTCCCTACGAGAATGCCATCCGTAGCACTCACGCTTATCTAGTGCATTTTAGAGTATCCACTTTCACTTGTCTATGAACTGTATAAGCAACCCGGTAGACCTTTACTGCGGAAGCGGCTATTCGAATAGATCATGTTAACCCTGCAGGGGTGTACTTGTTCACACACGCTCTCACCACTTACCACCATGTACACGTCATGTATCTTAGCAACCTTCAAGCGGAAGCCTGGCGAGGGTGTCAGCCACGACCTGACTAACCACGCAAGACTCTGGTCAAGGTTTATCGCCTATTCGGGTTCCATCCACAAGGAGATCCTGGTGGGGTGTCGCTTATGGCCCCAAACGATGTGTGTAGGGCTCCCAAGCCCACCAAACGGGCAACACTTGATACACCAGGCCACGCTGCCTAGTCTGTCCCAAGCCCACCTATACCGGGTGCCACTTGGTAGACTACTAACACTACCTACAAACACCAGAAACTAGTTGCAACTCCTGCATAGTGATTGAGTTGATTAATAAGTCGAGAGGGGTCAATTTACCAGAACCCAATGTGTGGTAGCAATTGTCTTGGATCACAGACACAGAACTCAGTTCGGCAGGACGGTTTCAATGAGACAACCCACCATGTACTCCTACATGGCCTCTCACCGCTACCTTTACCAAATCGTGTTCACACACTTAACTCTCAACAGTAGGACATGTCCACCACATTCCAATTCATCCCCAATGAATCAGACCTGACTCAACTTTAAGCAGTAGCAGGCCTGACAACAAGCATGAATGAGTAGGCACATCAGGGCTCAAACAACTACTACTCATGCTAGTGGGTTTCATCTATTTACTATGGCAAAGACAGGTCATGTAGAGGAAAGGAGTTCAACTACCGCAGCATGTAAAAGTTGAGACATTGTTTTCCTAATTCAATAAAAGAGAGCAAGAGCAAGAGAGTGGGATTATATCGGAATTAACAAGGGGTTTTTTCTTGCCTCGCACTTCTGAAGTTGATATAGCTCTTCATCGGTGTCATCATACTCATCGTCGGAACATACGTGTACCGAGGGGGAACAAACACTAGCAACAGAGAAAGAACACAATTAATGCAATGCAACAATATGATGCATGCTCATGACATGGCAATATGCTGTGATTTGGGCTAATGCAACAGAAAGTCATTATGATTGAAGTGGAATTCAAAACTACATCAAGTTCCAACTCCAAATCTATTATCAAATTTGAACTAATATTGTTTCATCCTAAACAGTGAGGTTAACTTTCTCAAACATGCATGAAAATGCCATAAACAGATTCTCTGGATTTTTTTGATCATTTTTCATATATAAATTATTTCAATTGGAGTTATGATTGAATTTATATGAATTTTTGAAGTTTATAATATTTTCTAGAATTTCCTGAATCATTTCTAAAATAAGAAAAACTAGAAAAACATTACTGTGTCAGCCTTGTGTCATGGCGAAGTCAGGATTGACCAAAGTTAAAACTGACTGACTGGGCCTACCTGTTTGTGTCTATAGCTTTAATTAAAAAGGTTTAACTTAAACTACGGTTTAGCTGAGCAGTGGGGCCCAGTGTCACTGTCATTGGTCCTAATTAACTGGGTGGTTAACCCCTAATTAAGTGGCCACGTCGGCCTGCCAGAGGTTGGCCGACGACGACCTTGGAACGCGGCGGCGTCCGCTCGTGAGGCCGTGGGACGACCAGCCGAGGGCACTAGGAGGCAGCTCTGGCTTGTGCGCGTCTAGGGGGCTCGTGGGAGGCCATGGGGTGGCCGAATGCGAGCAGGTGGAGGACTCGAGTGGCGGCAGCAACATGGATGCGATGGCAACACGGCTACAGGGCGTGGGGTAGCGAGCTCAACGCCTTGGTGGCGCCCTAGGAGCTCCAAGAGCTCGGTTTGAGGTCTGCTTAGACCTGCATGGTCTCCAGCAGCGAGGCAAAATGACATGGCGACGGTGAGCTCCAGTAAAGCGAGGAGGCTAGCTAGAGGGCAGCAAGGATGCCGAAATAGAGGGGAAACGAAGGAGGTCTCATATAATGTCAGATGGAAAGGTTAGTCAGCTCGGGGACGCCCTCAACGGCGCGAATCGACGACGGCAATCGCCGGTGCCGAAGGTGGAAGACGAGCTCGATGCCGACGACGTAGGGCTTCCGCGGTATTCATCTTATTCCTAAGGAAGCACGATGCGATATAGACATAGCGGACAGGACGGCGAGGGGAGGCGCGCATGGTGGCTGTGGCGGCAGCGAACAGCGGCGATGAGCTCTGCTCGGTGGCTGCGTGTGAGAGGAACAGAGGAGTGGCGAGAGAGCAGTGAGTGAGGGGGGAGAGTTCTCTGGGCATCTCCGAACGCGGATTAGGATGAAGGAGCAGCCTCCAGCACGAAGCAGGAGGTGGACGGCTCCATGGTGCGCGCGCGTGTTCACTCCTGCCTACTCGCAGGAGGAAGACGACGAGCGAGGAGGTAAGTGGGCTGCCCGGTGAAGCTGGATCGACCACAGGTAGGTGGGCCTGGTAGTTTTTTTCTCTATTTTGTTTTCTTTTATTTATTTATTTATTTTTCCACTGATTCAAATTGAAGAGAATTTCAAAACAGGCCAAACCTTATGAATTTTATATGTGATCACTATGGACCCTTCAAGTGCACATGCAAAGTTTCAGGTACTTTGAGTTTATATTTTTATTTAGTAGCAATATAAACTCAATCGAAATACAATATGATTTAAATTCAAAGTCCAAAAATAATCCTCAAAAATGCTCCATATTTTTGGTTTGGACAAAAACCCTTGCAAAAATTATCAAACATTAATGATGGACATTTTGGTTTCATTTAATTAAATTTTCAGGGTTCTTGCCCTTCTTTTAAAAATGGATTCTCGAGGCTTTAAAAATCATCAATTCAAGTTTCAAAAATTGAAGGATTATGCATGATGCTCACTGATGCAACTAATTACAAGCATTTTTCTAAGGTTGTGACAGCGGAGTGGTTGGGTGAGGTGGTTTTTGCCTCTGTGAGTCCCAGCAGGCCCCGTCGGGACGTCTTGGATGTTCTCTTCCAGGCGCGACCCCACCCTCGCCGAGATCCTCTGCCCGGTATGGGAGGTTTTTCTCCTTGTGGTATCTTGCTTCTCTGACTTGACCTTAGTCCTCTTGATCTGCCTTTGGTCCTTCCAAGATCTTGTTCTCCTGTATTCTGGCATGGCCTAGTTCCATAATCTTGTTGCCGTGCCTATGCACAATCTTGGCAACAGACCCAGGGTTTGTTGCACTGATAGAAGTCCCTGGGCCTGCCCCGATCACCCTGCCGAGCGTCCTTGGGGTAGGCCCAGCGGGGCACCCTACTTTTTTGAAATTGCAGAAGAAAGGAAAGGTTAAACAAAAGCATCCCGCAAGGCCACGACAGGTCTTGAGTCCAAGTTCTGCGGCCCCAAGCTCAGGTCGGGCTCTTCTCCTGCTTCACCGGGGCGTGGCGGCGAGACGATCCACTGCCTCCCTCGATCCGAGCTTGACGGCACGGAGGGTGATCGTAGCCGCTACTGCTAGAGTTCTTGCCTGAGGAAGAGCTGCCACTTCGGGAGGAGTGGACGTCCTCAAGGCCAAGCTCACACCCGCCGCTGGCACGGTCGTCATCAAGGCCAAGCTCATCGTCATTGCCGTCTTCTGGGCAGCACCCCACGCGACGGCCTTCTTCCCTGAACACCCTCACGAAGAGGGTCGCCAGGTCATCGTACTTGAAGTGGAGGGTGCACCTCCCACTCAGGCCTCGTGCGCGGGCAAACGCCTGCCAGCCGCGGGTCAGGACCACGCTGCCCGCGGCGGCAACCTCGGCCCCCACCCACGAAGCCCTGCTGCAGCAGCCGTCGGCCCCGAAATCGCTAGCTCGCCAGTGAAGGTGCGCGGAATCCGGAACGAGGTGCCAGCGGGTTTCTCCGACCACACCATGAACTCCGGGAGCACATCCAGCAAGGAGAAGCACACTCGAGGAGGGCGAGCAACCATAGCTTCCCTCCCCTCGTCACGGGGGCTGCCCCGTGGCCGGTGGCCCCCGCCGTGAGAAGAAGAACCACTGCGTATGCCAAGGGAGACGCCGGCCCTTGGATATGCAAGCCCGCGCCCACTAGGGGCCACTGTCGGGGTCGCGGCGTGCTTGCGGGGATGGTCGCGGCCCCTCTTGGGTGGTGGACAAACTGGCCCCTCCACATCTCAGCAGCTGAGAACCTCCTCGTCGGCGTAATGGAAGCCACGGCAAGATGGAGAAGAAGGAGGAGGGCCGATCAGCAAGAAGACGGAGGAAGCGATGAGCGAGGGGGGCTCTGTCCCTCTCCTCATTTATAGTCAGAGGGAGGCCAACCACCGGCCTCCACGATCCCGCATAATGATGATGTTCTCCCTGCAGCATCGACTCATCAAGTCCAACGGTTGCCAAGGCAGCATGGGGAAGTGGAGAGGCCCACATCACATCAATCTCCATGCGTTGTTCAAGGCCGCAGGCGGTTAGGGCCCATGGTGCTCCACACTTGCTCTTTGGCTTTTCCTAGAAACAAAGTCCGAGCGCCTTGGGCCCCGGGGCTACTTTTGGCATTCTGGATATGGGGGTACCTAGACTTTCCTACCTACGGCCCACGGTGTGGCTACCTCGATGGCCTGGTACGACCCGGTTTCAGCGTCAACAATTCAAGACCCTCGCGAGGGGCCAAGCCTCACGGGGTGGACGACACCAAGACCTCCAAGGGGATCGGCCTCCTCAGGCTGGCTCCCGAGGAGTGGAGATCTCTATGCAAGGTGCACCTCACAAGGCTCATGTGACGTGAGCCATGATGACCAAGACCAGGCGGGCACGGTGCAAAGGAGGCAAGTTGCAAGTGCAGAGTCCTGAGGAATCAACCAAAGGTTTCCATTCTGGTGCAACGAGACCAAGACCACGAGGACGGCAGTTCGGAGGTCATCACTGAGCCCACCACAACGCCAACTAGAAGATTTTGCACGCGAAGAGCACTTTAGTCAGGATATGATTTACTTGTTGTCTCCCTTCAAATCCGGCCATTGTGAGATCCCTTCCCGCCAACATTTCGGAAGAGGACCAAGGCCACTATAAATAGGACCTAGCCACCACCATAGAGAGGGGGTCGAATCTAGAGAAGAGAGCACGAGATCGATCCGTTCCGCTCTCGCCATCTCACCAGCTCACTTGAGCTAAAGAACACCTCACCTCTTGGGGCTGTTCAACCACTGTACTAGTTCATCCTCAGCCCCTCGAGGCAATCCTCCACAAAGTTGGAGAAGGGTACTACACCACAAGGTGGCCCGAAACAGGATAAACTACTGTGTCTGTCTTTCCATTCAAGCCCGACGCGCTAGGCCGTGAGGCTTCATGAGTAGCAGGCTGGGTAGGTTGATATCTCCACACGCACCCAAGAATTCAAACCTCTCAAGGGTTTGCGGAAACCGAAATCCGACACAAAGTTTAACAGATGATCAGCTTTGTTGTTTTCTGCACGGGGTATGTGCTCTGTTTGCAATCCATCAAAGTGCTCCTCCAATCTCCTCACTTCCTTAATGTATGCCTCCATCAATGGACTTTGGTTATCCTTGTTGACTTGTCTCACCACAAGCTGTGAATCTCCTCGAATGATCAGCTTCTTGATTCCCAACTCTAAGGCAATCATGAACCCGGCAAAGAGCCCTTCATACTCTGATGTATTATTGGTTGCTTCTTCCCACGCAAAATGCATCTAGACGACATACATCAAGTGCTCCCCTGAGGGGGCAACGAGAAGCACGCTAGCCCTGCACCTTGTAGGGAAAAGGCACCATCATAATACATAATCCATTCTTGGGGTGCCTCCTTGCCAGCGGTAACTGTTTCTATCACTTCCCCGTCAGGGGTTGGCGTCCATTCTGGAATAAACTCTGCCAATACCCTGCTCTGGATTGTTGATGTGCTCTCAAATTTAAGACTAAAACTAGACAACTCCAAAGTCCACTCCACTATTCTGCCAGTAGCCTTAGGGTTTCGGAGTATCCTTTGCAACACAAAGCGAGTGACAATCGTGATCTCATGGGCCTGGAAGTAGTGGCGCAGTTTTCTTGAGGCCATGATGAGACCAAAGATCAACTTTTATGCGCCAGAGTACCTCGATCGAGCCCCCTGTAATAAGGAACTGACGAAGTACACTGCGTGATGCACCACTTTCTTCCTTGCCATGTCCTTGGGGTTGTTCTCACTATCGTGCTCACTTCTGCCCTGATCCTTATCTGAATCTACCGGTACTTGGTCACTCTTTGCTTCTTAGACTTCCCGCTACGCTACCAAGGCTGCGCTAACCACTTGGTTGGTTGCCGCTAAGTATAGCAGCAACGGCTCTTGTGGCTTGGGAGAAACAAAGGTGGGCACATACTACAAGTAGGCCTTCAACTCTTGCAAGGCCGCATCTACTTCTGGGGACCATTTCATAGGTCTTGTCTTCTTCAAGATTTTGAAGAACGGCAGGCCGCGCTCGGCAGACCTGGAAATGAATCTGCTTAGCACGGCAATGCACCCTGCCAAACGCCTCACATCCTTGACTATCCTTGGCGCTTGGATCTGCTCAATGGCTTTAATCTTGTTAGGATTGGCTTCGATCCCCTGATAGGACACAAAGAACCCACGTAGCTTGCCAGAGGGAACACCAAACACACAATTCTCCGGGTTGAGCTTCAATTTGATCTTGCGCAGATTCCCAAACGTCTCCTCCAAATCCTGGATATGAGATGCTCTGTCCTTGGACTTGACAACAATGTCATCCATCTAAGCTTCAATGTTTCTTTGCAGGTGTGCCTCAAAACCAGTCTGGACTGCCCTTGCAAAAGTAGACCCGACACTCTTTAATCGGAGTGGCATGCGGATAAAATAGTGCATACCACATGGGGTGATGAATGAGGTCTTCTCTTCGTCTTCCTTGGACATGAAGATCTAGTGGTACCCAGAATATGCATCTAGAAAGGAAAGCAAATCGCAGCCCGAAGTGGAATCCACGATCTAATCGATGCACGGCAAGGGAAATGGGTCCTTCAGGCAAGACTTGCTGAGATCTGTGAAATCTACGGAAAGCCTCCATTTATTGTTAGCCTTCTGGACCACCAATGGATTTGCTAACCATGTGGGATGTAGAACCCCTCTAACCAAACCAGCTGCTTCAAGCTTCTTGATATCCTCTACAATAAACTGCTGCCTCTCCAAGTCTGGCTTCCAAACTTCTTCTTGATGGGTCAGGCATGTGGGTAGACAGCAAGGTGGTGCTCGATTACCTCCCTGGGAACATTGGGGATATCAGATGGTTGCCAGGCAAACACATCGATTTTCACCGGTAGGAAGGCAACAAGCGTGCATTCCTATTTGTCATCGAGGGTGGCGCTGATGGTGAAAGTACCATCAACACCAGCCAGCCCAGCCAGGACCTTCTTCACTTGTGGGGAAGTAACCTTGGACCTATTGCTACTGGAACTCTCCGGCAAGTCATCAACAGGCGCAGCATACTCCGAAGAGGTACGCTTCCCAGATTCCTTGCCAGTGTCATTGCTATCCTTCTTATTTCCTCTGCTTTCCTAGGCGGGAACTGCTGCTGCCCCTGCCTCTGCCGCGAGCGCGTCCCAGTACATCTTGTCCACGCAAATGATCACATCCTTCTCATCTAATGGGATAGAAATGACTCCAACTGGCCCAGGCATCTTCAAGGTGTTGTAGGCATAGTGGGATGCCGCCATGAATTTAGCCAGGGCTGGTCGTCCAAGGATCCCATTCTACAGCAAGGGGAGGTCGACCACATCAAACACAATCTTTTCGGTCCGATAGTTCAACTCCTCTCCGAATGTCACAGGCAATGTGATCTTTCCCTTAGGATGACTCCTGCTGGGATTAACTACTTGAAATGTGCCGGTGACCTCCAATGCCTCTTCTGCTATCTGATGTTTGTTGAGAACCTTTGGGGAAATCAGATTCAATCCGGCCCTGCTGTCCACCAACATCTTAGTGAAGTTGAGGTTGCGAATTGTCGGAGAGACCAGCAATGGCAAATACCCTACCATAGTGGTACGGCCAGGATGATCCTCTTCATAAAATATGATGGGCGTGCGTGACCATTTGAGTGATTTCCGGGCCTCTGGTGCTAGTTCCATGGCATTGACCTCACGCGCCTACCGTTTGAGTTGGCGGTGACAGGTGTGCGAAGATGCACCCCCATCATTGCACATGGCATCAGAGGCCTTCTGAAACTCTTGGTCACTAGTTTCCGCTTCATCCCCTCCTCACTCTATTCATCACAGGCTTACTTCTCTTGACCTCTAGCGGGTTTTCCTTTGTTCTGAACGGGTTTGCCGGGGCGGTTTACTTCACCGCCTCGAACCTTACCACCAGCGACATTCTGAACCTTTTCCTTGTCATGCTTCGCGTACTCTGCTCTTTGCCTCTTGACGAGCTGCTCAACCTGATAACACTCTTGAAGGTCGTGGCCCTTGGTCTGATGAATCTTGCAATACGGCCCATCACCTTTCCCGGCCTTCTCGGCAGCCGCAGCCTCCTAGCAGTCAGCACACATGGCAACTTCTTTGTGGGGGGCTTCGGCTTTAGCCGTCTTGCCGGTACTAGGTGTACCCGATCCTTCAACAGTCATCACTGCCTTATCCTTGCGCTTCTTGCTCTTCTTTTGACTCGTGGATTCATCATCATCCTCTGAATCGACTTTGATGCAGTCCTCCTCTTCGGGTAACTTCCTTCCCTCCTCCATCCGAGCACACTTATCCACCAAGGTGTAAAGCTCCTTCACAGTCTTGGGCAACTGTACGTTCATCCTGGAACGAATCTAGCGGTTGCGCACATTGGACTGGAAGGGGGTATCATAGCTGCCGGATGGATTTTCGAGATGTTCCTGTGGACTCTGCTAAATCTCTGCAAATACTTTCGGAGAGTTTCTACTTCATTATGTTGGAGAATCTGCAAAACACTGGGCCGACCTGGTTCTTGAAGGCTGCCGGTCAAGGCGCCAATGAACTCATGGCATAGGTCAGCGCGCGATGAAATGGAGGTCTCCGGCAGGTGCAACAGCCAGGACCTCACATTGTACTTGAGAGCCAAAGGGAAGTAGTTAGCGAATACCTTCTCATCTCTTCCCCGGCAGCTTGAACAGTGATGGTGTAGATGCTCAGAAACTGTGTTGGGTTTAGTCTCCCATCTTACTTCTCGGGTATCTATGGCTTGAACATGCAAACGGATGGCCAACAGACTTGCCGCGGCGCACGAGTAAAGGTAAGCCACCATTCATAATTATTTCATACATGTTACTCTTGAATCATTGCATATCCCGGCACATCGCCGGAGGCATTCACATAGTCATATTTTGTTCTTAGTATCGAGTTGTAATTCTTGAGTTGTAAGTAACTAAAAGTGTGATGATTTCCATTATTAGAGCATTGTCCCATGTGAGGAAAGGATGATGGAAGCAATGATTCCCTCACACGTTGGGATGAGTCTCCGGACTTTATAAAAGTAAAAGAGGCCAAAGAAGCCCAAATAAAAAAAGAGGCCAGATAAGCCCACCAAAAAAAGATAAAAATGAGAGAAAAAGAGAGAAGGGACAATGTTACTACCCTTATAACACACTTGTGCTTCAATGTAGCACCATGATCTTCATGATAGAGAGTCTCCTATGTTGTCACCTTCACATGCTAGTGGGAATTTTTCATTATAGAACTTGGCTTGTATATTCCAATGATGGGCTTCCTCAAATTACCCTAGGTCTTCATGGGCAAACAAGTTGGATGCACACACACTTAGTTTCTTTTGATGAGCTTTCATACACTTATAGCTCTAGTGCATCCGTTGCATGGCAATCCGTACTCACACACATTGATATCCATTAACGGGCATCTTCATAGCCCGTTGATACGCCTAGTTGATGTGAGACTATCTTCTCCTTTTCTGTCTTCTCCACAACCACCATCCTATTCCACCTATAGTGCTATATCCATGGCTCACGCTCATGTATTGCGTGAAGATTGAAAAAGTTTGAAAATACTAAAGTATGAAACAATTGCTTGGCTAAAACCGGGGTTGTGCACGATTTAAATATTTTGTGTGCTGAAGATAGAGCATAGCCAGACTATATAATTTTGTAGGGATAACTTTCTTTGGCCATTTTATTTTGAGAAGACATGATTACTTTGTTAGTATGCTTGAAGTATTATTACTCTTATGTCAATATTAAACTTTTGTATTGAATCTTTCGAATCTGAACATTCATGCCACAATAAAGAAAACTACATTGAGAATTATGCTAGGTAGCATTCCACATCAAAAATTGTGACACTCCAAAAATTTTGTGATTTTGTTTTCAGAAAGAGCCTTGCTTGGTTTGAAAGAAGGTCATTTAAACCCTTCCTAAAAACCATCTTCTAAGTTTGCCCTCTCAAAAATCCTTTTCTTGGATTTAGTTTCTTTTAAAAAGAAAACCCTTTTAGTTTTTGAGCTTTTATTTGGTTTTGATCCCTTCTAAATTTTACCATGCCTCCTATGGTGAAATTTTCCCAAAAACCCCTCCTCCCACTTTGTTGCAACCCAAACATTCTGTCCAAACTAATGCAATCCATTTTTGGATTTTATTCCAATTATTTCTCCTCCGAAAATAATTCTGTCTTTTCTTTTGAGCCTAGGTGAATTGCAAAGCAAGTACCCTAATGCTTTTGACTTTTGACCTCAACTCAACAGCCCTGGATAGTCCTTTGTACCCACAACCCAGAACCATCTTGATCCACTCTTCTCCTTTTCAAATATTTCAAATTTCACTCACTGCAAGTTTGGACCAGATTTGCCAAATTTGGTGAAATTCATATCTACACCTCTCCAAAAATTCCACAAATATTTAGGCAGCCTCTAGATGCAATGAGAGGCCCCTCCACCAAAAACCAGCTCAAGGAAAAATCCCTACATGCCTAGATCATTCTGTCGAACACCTTGCATGCACTGTTTATGTTCATCTTCGGTTAAGTTTAGAGTTTCAGTGTCGATCTTCGTCAGAAATTCAATCACATGCTCACAATGCACTTAGCACGTTGCTCATGGCTTAGCTTGCTTGTCCGGAGCCTCACACGCGCGCTTGGCGCCTTCCTGGCGTCGGTGGCGCCCTGGCCCGCCTGCGCCGGCGTGTCTTGCGACAGCCGAATCACCGTAATGGCCGGCACGGAGCAAAACGGTGGCTCAACGCCGTTCGGCGCCGTCCAAACCCCCTGGTGGCTCCGCGTGGCCATTTCCTCGCCAGCGCACGCATGCAGCACTGTCGTCGTGGCGCGGCACGCAAAGAGCGTGCTCCCTGCCGACAACGGGCCCGCGCCACCCCGTTCCGTCGAGCTCCCCCTAAGCAACCAAATCCCGACGCGGTTAGCACCTAAACAGAACCAGGGAACACCCACGACGATGCTCAACCTCTGAACCCTGCCGTGCAACCACAACGCCGCCGTAATCACCTCGCCGGAGAACCCCATTCTCGGAAACCGCCTCGGGGCGACTATATATAGCACCCCGAGCTTGCTCTCGCACCCGCATGACTCCACCACCTCACCAGACCCCACCCAGCCACTGAACGAGCCTCGAGGGGGCCTTTCCTCCTCGACTCCGGCCACCTCCGTCCGCCTCGGGCTCCGGCATCGTTCTGTCCGGTGAGAACTCCTCCGCTGCCCTACTTTCGCCCGTAGCCTCGTACCACCTCTAGTAGGATAACCCCCACCTCAATTTTGACCCCGCAGCTCTCTCCGGTGAGATCCACGACCACCCGAATCTCCGTCCGCCGGAGCAAGCATCGCCACCGACGTGGTACTCGCCGGCGACCACCACCACCTCCCACAGACGCGGAATGGTGCCCTGAACACGGAGGTACTCTCCGATCTCCCTGCCTCGCCGTGGATCGCCGCCGGCGACCACCGCGGCTCTCGGGCGCCGACGAGCCCCGACTCCCTCGTTTGAAATTTCAAACCTGACGGGTGGGTCCCGCCCGTCAGCCTCTCCTTTGTTTTTTTTGAATCGTTTACTGAAAGCGTACTCTAGCAAATACGCTTCCACTCTGAACCGTTTTTCTGGATTTTTCTGCAAAGCCCCCTGGAAGTTTTCTGTTTCATTACAGATGGGTCCTTGGGTTAAAACTCTTATAACTTTTAATCAGAAAAGTATTTTTGATTAATTTTTTTATGTTCTCTTTAGATTTTTGTCTAGTTTTTTATGATATTTATTTGAAAAAAATTTGGAACACTTTTCTGTACACTCACGGTATTTACGTTGCGTACGTATTTTTCTTATACCGTAGATACCGGAGGAGGTGATGGAGCTGCAAACTTCGCACAGTTAGACTCCGACTACTCCGAACCAGGCAAGCATGTTTGAACTCTTGATATGATGAGTGTTGTTTCATGTTTGCATTTTAGTATAGTCAGGGCATGTTTATGAACATCACTTTGAATGTTATATTTCATGCACATAATCGGAAAGTAAGTTTCGGAAAGCATTATGTTGTTGGATACATATTTGCATAGCCATGTGTTGGCATGAGGATGGGTAAGATGGCAGTGTTGTGACATGCCAGTCTTATGCCAGATTATTTGACTTCCGTGTCATCGTGAAACAAATCACATTTCCATTCATTCCTTCCTATACTGTCACATGTTTTCCGAAAAGAATATGGCATAGTAAGTTGCAAATCGTTTTCCTGGTACACACCAAATAGAGAGGCCGGGGTGAGGGTTCCATGGCCCTGGATTAAAGCCCGTCATCTGGTCAGGGGGCATGGATGTTTCCGGTTGGGACCGAGAGGGGGGCACCCCTTAGAGCGCGCGTATAGAAATTTGATCCCATGCTATTCGAGGTTGTGGCCTCCCCGTCTCAAAGTTTTTCTTGGACGTTGTCCAGGGTGATTCCTGGCATCGTGAGGTGAAATGGGTGTGTACTAGTTAAATGTGTTTCTACTGAAATACCGTAAAGGGAACTAGTCCTTCGTGACTACGGAAATCCGTTGGCTGTGGTCAGTTCATCCAAACTCTGCAGAGTATCAAATCTTTCAATTATCTTGTACTTTGTTCAAGTACTATATTCATCTTATCTTGTCAGGTATCAGCCTCAGTGACAAAACTCCGGTGGGATTTATGTGTGATAAATCCGGTTAAAAGATTATTCTTGTGGATGGACTAATCTTGTTATTTACATTTATTACAAGCCCTGTCTGCGATGTCGCTCATACGTCCGACGGTGGCAGACCTGTTATTTACTCTTGTTATAGGCCCTGTCTGTGATGTCGCTCAGACGTCCGACTGTGGCATTTCTTTTAAAGCCCTTTATGTGTTGTCGCCCAGACGTCCGACTGTGGCATTTCTTTTAAAGCCCTGTCTGTGATGTCGCTCAGACGTCCGACTGTGGCATTTCTTTTAAAGCCCTTTATGTGATGTCGCCCAGACGTTCGACTGTGGCATTTCTTTTAAAGCCCTTTATGTGATGTCGCCCAGATGTCCGACTGTGGCATTTCTTTTAAAGCCCTTTATGTGATGTCGCCCACACGTCCGACTGTGGCATTTCTTTTAGGCCCTTTATGTGGTGTCGCTAAGACGCCCGACTGCGGCATTTCTTGTAAGCCCTTTATGTGGTGTCGCTTAGACGCCCGACTGCGGCATGCATTTTATTTATTTACCTTTCGAGGCGTCGCTCCAGACACCCGATCGGTTTTCAATTATTTATTTTATTTATCAAGTCCTACAATATTACCGTTGTTATATGAGCATCATCCTTTGTTCATAACGCATTCATGCATTCATTGATTATATCTTTTGTCCGAACTGTCTTGCGAGTACTTTCAAGTACTCACCTGGCTTGTTGATTTGGCCAGATGTTGATGAAGGCGATCTCATGGATGAAGAGTTTGATAGCGAGTCCGACGCCTAGAGGAGTCCCAGTCAGTCCCGTGCGATCCTGTCTTGGTCATTGTATTATCCGCTTCCGCAACCCCTAATAAATTCATCGAGCCTCACCTCGATGCTCGATGTGCTACCAGTAGAAGTCAAGTTATCCACCACCACTTTTCCTCGAGCTAGTAGCATGCCACCACACCCCTGTGTCATAACCACCCATATGTAAGATATTGGCGAGTTTGTAATAAATTGTTGAGCAGCCTCAGCTCAACCCTGTAATATATTTGATGCTACTGGTTCTCTGTTTATCAAGCTTTTGTCTACCAGAAAGGATGTCTTTTCCTATACTGGGTTTAAAAGATCGTTTTTATCAATAAACATTTTATTGAAAAGCCGGTTGTGACAAAAATTCTGTTTTTATCATTTACCTACACGAGGAAGAGTAGGAATTAAGCTTGGGGATGCTTGATACGTCTCGAACGTATCTATAATTTTTGATTACTCCATGCTATTACATTACCTGTTTTGGATGTTTAATGGGCTTTATTATACACTTTTATATTATTTTTCGGACTAACCTATTAACCGGGGGCCCATTCCAAATTGTTGTTCTTTTTGCCTATTTTAGTGTTTTGCAGAAAAGGAATATCAAACGGAGTCCAAATGGAATGAAACCTTTGGGAGAGTTATTTTGGAACAAACGCAATCCAGGAAACTTGGAGTGGTTGTCAAGAAAGCAACGAGGCGGCCATGAGGCAGGAGGGCGCGCTCAGGAGGGTAGGAGCGCCCCCACCCTCTTGGGCCCCTCGTGGCTCCCCTGACCGACTTCTTTCGCCTATATATACTCATATACCCTGAAAATATCCAGGAACACCACGAAAACCTTTTTCCACCGCCACAACCTTGTGTACCCGTGAGATCCCTTCTTGGGGCCTTTTCCGGCGCTCCGCTGGAGGGGGGATCGATGACGGAGGGCTTCTACATCAACACCATAGCCTCTCCGATGAAGTGTGAGTAGTTTATTTTCAGACCTTCGGGTCCATAGTGATTAGCAAGATGGCTTCTTGTCTCTCTTTGGATCTCAATACAAAGTTCTGCTCGATCTTCTTGGAGATCTATTCGATGTAATTCTTTTTGTGGTGTGTTTGTCAAAATCTGATGAATTGTGGGTTTATGATCAAGATTATCTATGAACAATATTTGAATCTCCTCTGGATCCTTTTATGTATGATTTGTTATCTTTGCAAGTCTCTTCGAACTATCAGTTTGGTTTGGCCAACTAGATTGATCTTTCTTGGAATGGGAGAAGTGCTTAGCTTTGGGTTCAATCTTGCAGTGTCCTTTCCTAGTGACAGCAGGGACAACAAGGCACATATTGTATAGTTTCCATCGAGGATAAAAAGATGGGGTTTATATCATATTGCTTGAGTTTATGCATCTACATCATGTCATCTTGCCTAATGCATTACTCTATTCCCATGATCTTAATAATCTAGATGCATGCTGGATTGGACTAATAGTAGTAGATGCAAAATCATTTCGATCTACTTGTCGCGGACATGATGCCTATATACATGATCATGCCTAGATATTCTCATAACTATGCACTTTTCTATCAATTACTCGATAGTAATTTGTTCACCCACCGTAATACTTATGCTATCTTGAGAGAAGACAATATTGAAACCTATGGCCCCCGGGTCTATTTTCCATCATATAAGTTTCCAATCTATTTTATTTTGCAATCTTTACTTTCCAATCTATATCATAAAAATACCAAAAATATTTATCTTATTATCTCTATCAGATCTCACATTTGCAAGTGGCCGTGAAGGGATTGACAACCCCTTTATCGCATTGGTTGCAAGGTTCTTATCTGTTTGTGCAGGTACGAGGGATTTGAGTGTAGCCTCCTATTGGATGGATACCTTGGTTCTCAAAAACTGAGGGAAATACTTACTCTACTTTGCTGCATCACCATTTCCTCTTCAAGGGAAAACCAATGCATGCTCAAGAGGTAGCACCCACCTTCACCCGTGAGTTGTGACCAGTCTGTTGGCCGTCCTCTCGCATGTTCAGCCATACTAGAGAAGTACAATGGGAGACTAAACCCGACAGAGTTCTTGAGCATCTACACCACTGATGTTCAAGCTACCGAGGGAACAGACGATAAGGTGTTCACCAATTACTTCCCTTTGGCACTCAAGCCAAACGTGAAGTCTTGGCTAATGCACCTGCCAGATAACTCCATTTTGACCTGTGCCACGAGTTCATTGGTGCCTTCACGGCCATCGAGAACCAGGGCGGCCCAGTGACTTGGAGCTCTTCCCTTAGAAGGAAGGAGAGACTCCGTGTAAGTACATGCAAAGGTTTGGTAGAGTACACAGAAACATCCTAGACATCCACCCAATGGTTGCGATAGTTGTGTTTCAGTCCAACATGCACAATTGTCGGATACGTTCCAAAATGAACGTTCGATTGCCCAAGATTGTGAAGGAGCTTTACACTCTAGTAGATAAGTGTGCTCAAGTAGGGGAGGGGAGGCGACTTCCCGGGGAAGAGGATGGCATGAACATCGACTCAAAGGATGATGACAAGTCCACCAGTCAGAAAAAGAAGAACAAGAAGCGCAATAAGATGCGTAAGGATAAGGCAGTGATGACCGTTGAAGGATCGGGCACACCTATTATGGGCAAGAAGGCCAAGACCAAGGTTTCCAGCAAGGAATTTGCCAAGTGCGCTGACCCTCAGGAAGCCGCGGCTGCCGTGAAGGCTGGGAAAGGGGATGGGATGTATAGAAAGATCCATCCGACGAAGTGCCACGATCTCCAGGAGTTTCATCAGGTTGAGTAGCTCGTCAGAAGAAGAGGGCTGAATATGAGAATCGTCATAAGGAAAAATGTCAAGGAGGCACTGGCAGGAAGGGTCGAGGCGGCGGAGCAAGCCACCCCGACAAGGCTCCTCAAGATCAAGGGAAACCCGCTAGAGGATTGCAATGGTGAGAGTGATGGAGGGGATGAAGAGGAAACCAGCGAGCAGGAGTTCCAGAAAGCCACTGACGCCTTGTGCATTGACAGGGGTGCATCTTTGCACTCCTCTTACCGCCAACTTAAACAGTGGGCGCGGGCAGTCAATGTCGTGGAGCCAGCGGCAGATTCTCAGAAGCCGCTCAAGTGGTCCCTCACACCCATTATCTTTAACGAAGAGGATCACCTCGACCGCACCACTGCGGTTGGGTGCTTGCCGTTATTGGTCTCACCAACGATCCGCAGCCTCAAGGTCATGAAGATGTTGGTTGACAACGGGGCCGGTTTGAATCTGATCTCTCCAAAGGTCATCAACAAACTTCAGATTGTAGATGAAGAGCTCGAAGTTACTCGCACGTTTCAAGGGATCAACCCGAGCAGGGGTCGTCCAAGGGGAAGATGCTGCTGCCGGGGACGTTCGGGGGGAGTTGAATTACCAGACTGAGAAGGTCGTATTTGATGTGGTTGACCTCCCCCTACCATACAACGGAATCCTTGGTTGTCCAACCCTGGCCAAATTCATTGCGGCATCTCACTATGCTTGCAACACCTTGAAGATGCTAGGGCCGATTGGCGTCATTTGCATTCCGTCGGAGGAGAAGGATGAGATCCTTTGTGTGTACAAGATGTACTCGTAACCAGTCGTGGTAGAGGCCGTGGAAGCCAGTGTTCCCACCAAGGAAAACAAGAGAAAGAAGAAAAGCTAACAAGGGCCCCATTGAGGAATCCGGGAAGCACACCTCTTCAGAGTGCGATGCGCCTGTTGATGACATGCCGAAGAATGCCAATAGCAAGAGATCCATAGATGATGCGCCAGTTGTGAATAAGGTCCCGGCAGGGCTGGCTAGCGCTGATGGTACCTTCACTATCAATGCCACCATGTTGACAAATAGAAAAGTGTGCTCGTTGCCTTCTTGCAGGCGAATGTCGAAGTGTTTGCATGGCAACCATCTGACATCCCCAGTGTTCCTAGGGAAGTATTCAAGCACCACCTTGTTGTCTGCACACATGCCCGACCCGTCAAGCAGATGGTCCGATGGGATGGAAATGATTCCAAGTGTCCCAGGCATCTTTGAGGTATTGTAGACATAGGGGAATGCCACCATGAATTTGGCCAGGGCTAGTCGTCCAAGGATCCCATTGTATGGCAAGAGGAGGTCGACCACATCAAACACAATCTTTTCTATCTGATAGTTCAACTCCCCTCCAAATGTCACCGGCAATGTTATATTTCCCTTAGGATGACTCCTCCCGGGATTAACTCCTTGAAATGTGACGGTGACCTCTAACTCCTCTTTTGCTATCTGAAGCATGCTGATAACCTTTGGGGAAATCAGATTCAACCTGGCCCCGCTCTCCACCAATATCTTAGTGGCCTTGAGGTTGCGAATTGTTGGAGAGACCAACAATGGCAAACACCCTACCATAGTGGTATGGTCAAGATGATGCTCTTTGACAATGATAATGGGCGTGTGCGGCCATTTGAGTGGTTTCTGGGCCTCTAGTGCTGGTTCCACGACATTGACCTCACGCGCCCATCATTTGAGTTGGCGGTGACAGGTGTGCAGGGATGCACCCCATCAATGCATAGTTCATCAGTGGCCTTCCAAAACTCCTGCTCAGTGGTTTCCTCTTCATCCCCACCATCACTCTCATCATCACAGGGTTCCTTCTCTTGACCTCTGGCAGGTTTTCCTTTGTTCCGAAAAGGTTTGTCAGGGCAATTTGCTTCACCACCTCGACCCTTACCGTCAGCAATATTCTGACCCTTTTCCTTGTCACGCTTCTCATACTCAGTTCTTTGCCTCTTGACAAGCTGCTCAACCTGATAACACTCTTGAAGGTCATGGCCCTTGGTCCAATGGATCTTGCAATACGGTCCATCGCCTTTCCCAGCCTTCTCGGCAGCCGTAGCTTCCCAGCAGTCAGCACACATGACAACCTCCTTGCCTGGGCTTCAGCCTTGGCTATCTTGCTGGTACTAGGAGTACCCGATCCTTCAACAGTCATCACTGCCTTATCATTGCACCTCTTATTGTGCTTCTTGCTTTGCTTCTAATTGGTGGAATCATCTTCTTCTTCTGAGTCAATATTGATGCAGTCCTCCTCTCCAAGTAACTTCCTTCCTTCCTCCATCCAAGAAAAGTTGCCCACTAGAGTGTAAAGCTCCTTCATAGTCTTGGGCAACCGCACATTCATCTTGGAACAAATCCTGCGGTTGCACACATTGGACTGGAAGGCGGCTATTACAGCTGCCGGATGGATGTTTGGGATGTTTCTGTGGACTCTGTTGAACCTTCGCAAATACTTCTGGAGAGTCTCTCATTCTTTCTACTGGAGAAGGTGTAAATCACTGCCCGGCCTGGTTCTTGATGGACACCAATGAAGGCGCCAATGAACTCATGGCAAAGGTCAGCCCATGAAGAAATGGAGTTCTCTAGCAGATGCATTAACCAAGACCTCACATTGGACTTAAGAGCTAAAGGAAATTAGTTGGCGAATACCTTCTCATCTCTTCCCCCGACAGCTTGGATGACAATGGTGTAGATGCTCAGATACTTTGCCAGGTTGAGCCTCCCATCATACTTCTCGGGTATCTCTGGCTTGAATGTGTGGATGGACGGCCAACAGACTTTCCAAAGTGGCAAATTAGTCATTATGCACTGATAAGATAGCAAACAGTGCTATCATACCTAACTCTGCAGGTTGACAGAGCGCATTAAATGCACCACTCAACATGACATCGTTGTTCGCCCGGCAAGCTTTGCCGGGCTTATTTTGTCAGCTCCATGCCTGCTTGTTTGACACGTTGCAGGACGGGTGTCATCTGTAGGTTTTCCTGTAGAAAGAGGTTGCCATGTGGCGAACATCTAGCAATTAACTACTTTGCGGCTTGAGACCGCATTGATTGACAACGTGGGTCATGGGGGAGTGGTTGATGATGTGTTTCTTGCCTCCGTGAGTTCTGGCAGGCCCTGCCGGGACGTCTTGGACGGTCTCTTCTGGGTGGCTCTGCCCTTGGCAAGCATGTTTGCCTGACAAGGAAGACTTTTCTCCTGGTGGTATCTTGCTTCTATGGTTTGATATTGGTCCTCTTGTTCTTCATGCTGGTCCTTCAAAGATCTTGGTCTCTTATTCTCTGGCATGGCCTGGTGCCATAATCTTGTTCCCATGCATGTTCACAGTCAAGAGAACATACCCAGGGTCTATTGCACCAACAGCCCAGTGTACTTCGTCAGCTCTCTAACGTATGGGGCTAGGTCGAGGTACTCTCGCACGCGAAAGTTGATTTTTGGCCTCGTTATGGCCCCAAGGAAACTGCGCCACTACTTCCAAGCACAAGAGATCATAGTTGTCACCCGCTTCCCTCTACAACAGATACTCAGGAACCCTGAGGATACCGGCAGGATAGTGGAGTGGGCCTTGGAGATATCCATCTTTGGTTTAAAGTTTGAGAACACATCAACTATCCAGAGCAAAGCACTGGCAGAGTTTATCGCATTGTGGACACCAATCCCTGATGAACAAGTGCTGGAGACAGTTATTCCCGGCAAGGACGTGCCCCATGAATGGATTATGTATTTCGATGGTGCCTTCTCCCTACAAGGTGTAGGGGCTGGCGTGCTTCTCGTTGCTCCCACTGGGGAACACCTTAAGTACATTGTCTAGATGCATTTTCCCCGGGAGAAGGCTACCAACAATACTGCAGAATACGAAGGGCTCCTTGCCGGGCTCAGGATTGCAACAAAACTGGGGATCAAGAAGCTGATCATCCGCGGAGACTCGCAACTTGTGGTGAGATGAGTAAACAAGGATTACCAAAGTCCATTGATGGAGGCAAACGTTGAGGAAGTGAGAAAGTTGGAGGAGCGATTTGACATCTGGCAAACAGAGCACATACCCCGTGCGGAAAACAACATTGTTGATCATCTGTCAAATTGCACTGCGCAAAAACTACCTTTGGAACCAGGCAATTTTGTTCTCCATTTGACTCAACCCTCCATATCCCCGGCTACAATGGCCAGGAAGAGGAGAAAACTGGACTCTGGCAAGCCTCTCCCGGTAGAACCACTTGGGGCTCCGGGCAGAGAGCTTGGTGGGAACAACTCCCCTTCGGTCGCTGAGCAGCCCCCTCTCGCCAGACAACCGGTCCCTGTGGTCGAGGAGTGCACTCCCACGAAGGAGGAGGTGCCGCTAGTACTCGTTGCCGAGCCTTAGGCTCCAACTTCAGCGCGGCACATAGTCCATTTCCGCGAAACTAAAGAACTTCCCAAAGAGCAAGAAGAAGCTAAAAAGGTAGCCTGGAGGGCAAGTATGTACTAGTTTGTTGACAACATGCTGTATAGCAGACGGCCCAACGGTGTGAAATTGAAGTGCATCTGTCGGGAAGGACGAAATGAACTGTTGGCAGAAGTACACCAAGGCATGTGCGGCTCACACATTGGATTGAGGGCTCTGGTTGGAAAAGCCTTGTGGCAAGGATTTTACTGGCCCATAGCCCTCCAAGATGCAGTTGAGTTGGTCATCAAATATGAAGCATGCAAGTTCCATTCTAAGAATATCCATCTGCCTGCCCAAGCTCTTCAGACAATACATTTATCATGGCTGTTTTTGGTTTGGGGGCTCGACATCCTGGGCCCCTTCCCCCGTGCTACCCGGGGCTTTGAAGTCTTGTTTGTTGCAATCGACAAGTTTACAAAGTGGCCGGAAGTAGAGCCCGTGAGAAAGGTGACTGCTCAGTTAGCTATCAAGTTCTTGATAGGATTGGTGTGGTGCCCAATTCACGAGCCACGCCTTCATGCAATACGTTCATGACCTCGGAAGCAAGATCTCGTTCGCCTCTTTGCACATCCAAGGAGCAACGGGCAAGCTGAGAGGTTGAATGCTGAATCTTGCGAGGACTCAAGACGACAACCTTTGATAAGCTGCAGAACTGTGGTAGGCAATGGATCGACGAGTTGCAGGTGGTTCTTTGGTCCCTCAGAACGACACCAAATGAGCTACCGAGCAGACTCCCTTCTCCCTGGTCTATGGGTGAGAAGCAGTTATCCCGATGGAACTCGTTTACGGGTCACCTCGAGTGCTTGCCTATGTTGGGTAGAAACAAGTTCACGCTAAAGTTGGAAGGCCCTTACCGGGTAGTACGAGTCACCAGACTTGGCGTAGTCAATCTGGAGATCAAAGATGGCATTCAGTTGCAAAACTCATGGAACCTTGAGCATCTCCATAAGTTCTATCCATAAGGCGCGGCCGTCGGGCCCTGCCCAGCAAAGTCAGGCGTAGACCCTGAGCAACAGAGAAATAAATGAAGCGCTGGGGGGCGCCGACAAATTGCATGCATAAGCATATCATGAGCATAGCATGTTCATTTATATAAGATTGCATGTGGCATCATTCTCATTTTGCACTAAACTGCAAGGCTCTTACCGAGGACTTGGTCCCGAAGAAGAGAAGAGAAGAAAAGAGAAGCCTATATCGCAACTCCCAGCAAGACAAGCAGATAAGTTCCTACTTACCCATACACGCTCTGTAAGTAGAGACTTGTGCATATGAAAACCTCGCCACCCTCAAAACTTAGGTGAAACCACCCTTTGACTCGAACATTGCTTCAGTCAGGATGGTTGTAGTGGACTTTGGCAAAAAGGGTTAGTGGTGGCTGGTCCCTCTGTATGGTTTGTGCCTGGCAGGCCTAGCTCTGCGGTAACAAACTGAGGATGCCGGCAGGATAGCCTGCCGGGGAAAACTTGTTTACTTGTATGTATAGAGGCATTTCACCTCTACATGGACATATTACATGCACAAGTACCCGGCAAGGTTTGTCTTTTTTCATTAATATGCTGGTTAACAAGTACAAGATCTTAACTAACACAAACATGGGTAAAGAAGATTACATAATTTGAACAAAAGTTTGGCAAGTGCCCACATATTTTAGATTAAAAAGATAGATTCCCGTGATGCCTTTGTTATGTCCCTCCCCGACATGGAGCTGCAGGAGGAGACGAAGAAGACAGAGGGAAGGCCTGGCCAGGATTCGGCGCCTCCCCAGGATCAGGATGGCACCGTTCCCATGCTGGGAGGAAGAAACCTAAGGGAAAGAGTGGATGGTGACGCTGCTGGAGGCCCAACCGGTGATGATGGTGTTGTCGGCAAGCACACCTTGTCAGAGCGGTCGTCCTCACTCTTGACGCGTCGTGGGTGGCCACCACCTTCCTCACCGCGATCGCTCAGGAGTGCGCGCTCGTTGCCGCTTAAAACCCCACCATGATGACCAGGACAGGCGCCAGGCACCCCGTGGTACTCCACAGAGAGCATGGTTGTCTCCAGCGACTCAAAGCTAGAAGAATACCGTTCCCTGGAGAAGCTTGCACGGGCACAAGGAACCCACCCACACACAAGATAGGCAGAACCCCGAAGGAAGGTATCCACCGCTAGCAATGACAAGCCGCTCCCGTGGTCTCCCTTTGACATCAGGAAAAAGGGGGGATAGCCCACGACTGACTACCACGCCTTGCGTCCAGAGTTGCTACCTCCCGTGTTACCAGAATCGCTACCTCCGGTGTTACCACCAGAGTCGCTACCTCCGGTCTTACCTCTGGTGTTACCATCACCAGAGTCGCACCAGAGTCGCTACCTCCGGTGTTACCAACGCACTGCCGGTGTGCCCTCCCCAGGCATGTGCAGAGATAGGGGAGGGGTCCACTCCCAGCAAAGCATGACCATGATCCTCGACTCCTCGGACATTGAGGCGAGCATTCAGCATCATTAACCCCAAGCTAAGGCTCGGGACCTAGCCCCAGGCTCTCCCTTCCTGCAAAACTAGAAGAGAGCAGGGATTGGAGGGGGAGGGGTCCGTGGATGAACATTTTTGCTCCCTCCTGCCCCCTCTTTTATATACGGACTAGGGCTGGGGACTGATCCTCCAGCGGGTTACCGCCGTTCTCCTACACCAATCCATGAAGACCGGCCCCCTGCCTTGGCGCTCTCCCACACCACGCACCTCTGTTACCTACCCCACTCAATGCATGCAGCATACATGGTCGAGGATAAGAGCGTGGTGGAAAGAGTGAATTGGTAGTTACTCACCCATGCGTTAAAGTCATTCACGGGCCATTAGATAGGTGGCCCAACTATGATTGGCGTTACGCGATGCACGGGAGAGCCGAAAACTGACCTGGGCATAACTTAATGAAGAAGCAAAGCAGATCTCAAAGGACAAGAAGCTACTATCATCTTGCATGTGCACTGGATAGGGCCTACCCCGACAACACTCGGCAGGATGTTCGGGCTAGGCCCGGGGGCTCTTGCTGGTGCAACAAACCCTAGGTTTGTTGCCCAAACCACGCACAGGCCAAAAGGAGCAAGGTTGCAATATCCAAGACAAGGCCAAGCTTAAGAGATCAGCTCTTTGAGAAATCAGAGGGAAGATCAAGAAGAGCAAGACAAGCAAAAGGAGCAAGACACCACTAAGGGAAAACCTCTCTTGCCGGGAAGGCAAGCCTAGCGAGATCGAGGTGGCTCCAAGAGTAAGCATCAAGACCGTCCCGACAGACCTACCAGGCACAACGAAGGAAAAATACCCCACCAAGGCTCAACCGCTCCACCTCGCGCTGATGTAAGTCATCGATCGGTGCGGTGTCAAGCCCCCAAGTGACTAAATGGTTGTTTTTTGCCGCATGACAGCCACTTCCTATGGCAATCACCTCCAAATGAAACCTGTCTCGCAATGTGTCAAGCAGACACACAAGAAGGTGGCAGAACAACCTAGTAAGGCTTCATGGGCATTCCATGATGTGACACTAAGTGGTGCATTTAATGCGCTCTGCCATGTCTGTAGACTTAGGTATGATAACACTGTTCGCTATGTAATCAGGGCACAATGACTGATTTGCCATTGTGGTGTCCCTTTGATCTATAAAAGGAGGCCCGTGGCAACAATAGAAAGGATCCATGCCTCTGTACACTCATAGCGTGTAACTGCCCTCGCCCCAAGGCATCCCCGCCGGGCCAGAGCACTGCGTTTCCACCACTATCCACCATCAATCCACAAAAGTAGGAGTTGGGTTTGACGGCTCGCAGCGGCCCAAACCTGGGTAAAAACTGCTCATCCCCCCTCCCCCCCACACCGAACCATAAAGGGGCTCATGGCCCCATAGGTGGACATGGTTTCCCACGACAACCTTCTACTTAGTTACCGCATCACAGGTGTGAATATGTCACGCCGTCCTATTCTTCATACATATTCCATCCTCGTATCATGTGTTTGCCTTTCATCTGAGTAATGTTCGTCAGTATCATGCATGAATGAGTTCTGAAGAGCGAATTGTATTCCTTTTTCTTATCGATTTGACTTCACAATGCAAAATCAATACAACTGAAGGAAAAAAGCATGGTAGTGGATGACGGTGGTCCTTCCGAGCAACTCAAACAGAGGGTCTCTATAGATTCTACTCCGCCATCCTCCCAACAAGATTGCAAGACAACACAAGGCCGGATAGTCAACATAGCTTTGTAGATGATGAGCACATCTCCCCTACTCCACCATCACAAGTGCTTGCTCTAACTTGGAACTGTTATATGTGGTTGCGTGTTTTGCGATGTCTAGGTTGTATTGCTTCTAATTTTGTTGAATTGCATCTGCGTAGCTTACAACTTATACCTGAAACAATCACTTACCCATAAAACACATTTAACTTGGGAGTGTGATGTAGGTTGCATCTTGCATTGTCTTCTAGCTTGTACTGCTTCTAATTTCTTGAATGGCACTTACGACAAGACACTTTTTACCAGATAGAGTGATATTGGTTGCATGTTCATATGGTGCCTAGCTTTCATTTCTTCTAATTGTGACGCCCCCGATTCAATCGTAAACTAATCATACACGCAAATGTGTACGATCAAGATCAGGGACTCACGGGAAGATATCACAACACAACTCTAGACACAAAAAGAAATAATACAAGCTTCATGTTACAAGCCAGGAGCCTCGAGGGATCGAATACAAAAAGCTCGATAGACAAGAGTCAGCGGAAGCAACAATATCTGAGTACAGACATAACTTAAACAGGGATGCCTTAAGAAGGCTAGCACAAAAGCAACAACGATCGAAGAGGCAAGGCCTCCTGCCTGGGACCTCCTAACTACTCCTGGTATTCGGCAGCCTCCATGTAGTAGTATCCGTCGGCGGTGGCATCTGGCTCCAAGAATCCACCATCTGGTTGCATCAACTGGAAATAAGAAAGAAGGGGGGAAAAGGGGTAGCAAAGCAACCGTGAGTACTCATCCAAAGTACTCGCAAGCATCAGATCTATACTAAGTATGCATTTGTATCAAATGGAAGGGTTGTATCTGTGGACTGAATTGCAGAATGCCAGAATAGAGGGGGAAAGCCTAGCCTATCGAAGACTAGCATCTTTACGCAGCTCCGAGCATCTTCCAGCATGTAGAAGAGTAAAGAATAGCAGTTTATATTTAACAAGCATGTTGTAACATTAATGCCCAGAGATCCTTCCTCGACTCCCCGCGAGAAAGCAATCCCGGAGCCACATATTCAAGTATCCATTTGTAGTTGTATAAGACCAGGATATAAGTCTGAACGCCCGTTACCGTGGACACGGCTATTAATAGATAATCTTCCCTGCAGGGGTGCACCATGTTTTCCAACCCGCTTGATTACTCTGGCCGGACACACCTTTCTGGGGTCAATGCCCGGCCTTGGAAGATCAACACGTCGCAGCCCTACCTAGGCTCAGCAGAGAGGTCCCCGCCGGTCTACCTCCTAAGCACTCCGGGGTCTGGGCCCATCGCCCGGTGCACTCCGGGTTGTTACGTGCAGGGCGATACAGGCCACCTCCACTGAGGCGCCGACCGGGCCGTGCCGCAATGCTGAACTGGACGTCTGGCAAAGCTTTGGCTGATAATGCGACGTCGAGGCCCATAACTATTCTCACGTGGTGGTTGGTGCATAAAGGCCAGAGGCCAACTCAGAACAAATACCCAAACCATAGTGTATTATTAGCTTGCGGAGACGAGCAGAGACTCACGATCGAAATTGACCCTGTCGCCCCGTCTCGTGGACTTATGACAAGGGCCTAGAATGCCCGGCGGTGCCACGTCATTATCTTGCTAGTGCTCTCCGGGCCCGCCCAACTTTCACCAAGGTCTCAAGTAAAGTCAAGGTAACTTTGTGTCCAAACATCAAGGGGAAAACCCGAGGAATCACCCCCGGAGGATTCCACTCAATGTAATCATCAAGGTGAACGTAAGAGGGACCACCCTCGAGGTTCACACTTGAGGTGTTTTACGACAGAGCCGTATCGGGAATGGTGACAGAGGAAATCACCCTCGATGACCACGACCAAATATCTACACTACAGAATTATCATCAGGAGTGCGTTATGAGGGATCACCCTTGGCACTCGATAATAGCTCTACAGAGTCGAGCAACAAAAGGGGCGCGATGTGATGTGAGGTGTCGGGCTCTGGTCGTCGATCACGTCGATCGAGGCGTCAATGATGAAGCAGGGGCAACAAGGACAAGGTGGGGGTCACTGATGGATCACTAACCAACCTATACTAGGAAGTTTAGGATAAGCAGGTAGGTAACAATAGCAGGTACAAAAGAAGGCTATGCATCAGAGTAGGAGCAAACAATAACAATAGCAAAATCTAATGCAAGCATGAGATAATAGGATGGGCGATATCGGGATGATCAAAAAGTGGTGATTTATTTTCTTATACTAATGGAGCTTATAAGATTTTCTATTGAGTTTTGTGTTTGGAAGTTTTCAAGTTTTGGGTAAGGATTTGATGGACTATGGAATAAGGAGTGGCAAGAGCCTAAAATTGGGGATGCAAAGGGCAGCCCAAGGTAATATTCAAGGACAACGAAGAGCCTAAGCTTGGGGATGCCCTGGAAGGCATACCCTCTTTCGTATTCATCTATCGGTAACTTTACTTGAGGCTATATTTTTATTCACCATGTGATATGTGTTTTCTTGGAGCGTCTTGTATGATTTGAGTCTTTTCTTTTTAGTTTGCCACAATCATCCTTACTGTACACACCTTTTGATAGATACATGCATGAATCGTGATTTATTAGAATTATCTTTGTGTTTCACTTATATCTTTTGAGCTAGGCAATATTGCTCTAGTGCTTCACTTATATCTTTTTAGAGCATGGCGGTGGTTTTATTTTATAGAAATTGATGAACTCTCATGCTTCATTTATATTATTTTGAGAGTCTTCAAACAGCATGGTAATTTGCTTTGGTTATAAATTTAGTCGTAATATGATAGGCATCCAAGAGGGATATAATAAAAACTTTAACATAAAGTGCATCGAATACTATGTGAAGTTTGATTCTTTATGATTGTTTTGAGATATGAAGATGGTGATATTAGAGTCATGTTAGTGAGTAGTTGTGAATTTGAGAGATACTTGTGTTGAAGTTTGTGATTCACGTAGCATGCATGTATGGTGAACTGTTATGTGATGAAGCCGGAGCATAATCAATTTTTTGATTGCCTTCCTTATGATTGGCGTTCAGGGATGAGCGATGGTCTTTTCCTACCAATCTATCGCCCTAGGAGCATGCTTGTAGTACTTCATTTCGATAACTATTAGATTTTTACAATAAGTATGTGAGTTCTTTATAACTAATGTTGAGTCCATGGATTATGTAGACTCTCACCCCTCCACCATTGCTAGCCTCTCTTGTGCCGCGCAACTCTCACTGGTACCATAGACCCACCACCTACCTTCCTATAAACAGCCACCATACCTACATATTATGGAATTTCCATAGCCATTCCAAGATATATTGCCATGCAACTTTCCACCGTTTCGTTTATTATGACACGCTTCATCATTGTCATATTGCTTTGTATGATCATGTAGTTAACATCGTATGTGTGGCAAAGCCACCTTTCGTAATTATTTCATACATGTTACTCTTAATTCAATGCACATCCCGGTACACCGCCGGAAGCATTCATATAGATTCATATTTTGTTCTAAATACCAAGTTGTAATTCTTGAGCTGTAAGTAAATAAAAAGTGTGATGATCTTCATTATTAGAGCATTGTGCCATGTGAGGAAAGGATGATGGAGGCTATAATTCCCCCACAAGTCGGGATGAGACTCCGGACGAAAAATAACAAGAAAATAAAATAAAAAAAGAGACCAAAAAATGAGAAAGGCCCAAAAAATGAGAGAAAAAGAGAGAAGGGGAAATGTTACTATCGTTTTACCACACTTGTGCTTGAAAGTAGCACCATGATCTTCATGATAGGGAGTCTCCTATGTTTTCACATTCATACACTAGTGGGAAATTTTAGTTATAGAACTTAACTTGTATATTCCAATGATGGGCTTCCTCAAATTGCCCTAGGTCTTTGTGAGCAAGCGAGTTGGCTGCACAACCACTTAGTTTGTTTTTGAGATTTCATAAACTTATAGCTCTAGTGTATCCATTGCATGGCAATACCTACTCACTCACACTGATATCTATTGATGGGCATCTCCATAGCCCTTTGATACGCCTAGTTGATGTGAGATCATCTCCCTCTTTTTGTCTTCTCCACAACCACCATATTCTATTCCACCATAGTGCTATATCCATGGCTCACGCTCATGTATTGTGTGAAAGTTGAAAAAGTTTGAGAATATCAAAAGTATGAAACAATTGCTTGGCTTGTCATCGGGGTTGTGCATGATTTAAATATTTTGTATGATGAAGATGCAGCATAGCCAGACTATATGATTTTGTAGGGATAGCTTTCTTTGGCCATGTTATTTTGAGAAGACACGATTTATTTATTAGTATGCTTGAAGTATTATTGTTTTTATGTCAATATTAAACTTTTGTTTCGAATCTTCTGAACATTCATGCCACAATAAAGAAGATTACATTGATAAATATGTTAGGTAGCATTTCACATCAAAAATTCTATTTTCATCATTTACCTACTTGAGGACGAGCGGGAATTAAGCTTAGGGATGCTTTATACGTCTCCAACGTATCTACAATTTTTTATTGTTCCAAGCTATTATATTATCTGTTTTGGATGTTTTATATGCATTATTATGCTATTTTATATTATTTTTGGGACTAACCTATTAACCAAGATCCCAGTGCCAGTTTCTATTTTTTTGCCTGTTTTAGAGTTTCGCACAAAAGGAATACCAAACAAAATAAAACTTTCACGATGATCTTTCTTGAACCAGAAGCAAACCAGGAGACTTGGAGATGAAGTTGGAGGAGCCACGAGGCGGCCACAAGGGTGGAGGGCACGCCACACTATCTTGTGTGCCGCTCGTGGGCCTCGTGACCTAATTCTTTCACACATATATACTCTTATACCCCAAAAACATCAGGGGGAGCCACGAAAACACATTTCCACCACCGCAACCTTCTCTACCCGTGAGATCCTATCTAGGGACCTTTTCCGGTGTCCTACCAGAGGGGGATTCGATCACGTAGGGCTTCTACATCAACACCATTGCCCTTCCAATGAAGCATGAGTAGTTTGCCACAGACCTACTAATACGTCTCCAACGTATCTATACTTTTTTATTGTTCCATGCTATTATATTATCTGTTTTGGATGTTTAATGGGCTTTAATATGCTCTTTTATATTATTTATGGGACTAACCTATTAACCGAAGGCCCAATACCGGTTTCTACTTTTTTTTGCCTATTTTAGAGTTTTGCAGAAAAGGAATACCAAACGGAGTCCAAATGGAATGAAACCTTCGCGATGATCTTTCTTGGACCGAAATCAAACAAGTAGACTTGGAGATGAAGTCGGAGACGCAACAAGGTGTCCACGAGGCAGGAGGGTGTGCCCAGGGGGGTAGGCGCGCCCCCCACCCTCGTGGGCCCCTCGTAGCTCCACCGACCTAATTCTTTCGCACATATATACTCTTATACCCTAAAAACATCAGGGGGAGCCACGAAACCACTTTTCCACCGCCGCAACCTTCTGTACCCATGAGATCCCATCTTGGGGCCTTTTCTGGTGATCTGCCGGAGGGGGATTCGATCATGGAGGTCTTCTACATCAACACCATCACCTCTCCGATGAAGCGTGAGTAGTCTACCATAGACCTTCGGGTCCATAGTTATTAGCTAGATTGCTTCTTCACTCTCTTTGATTCTCAATACCAAGTTCTCCTTGATGTTCTTGGAAATCTATTCGATGTAATATTCTTATGCGGTCTGTTTGCCGAGATCCGATGAATTATGGATTTATGAACAAGATTATCTATGAATATTATTTGGTTCTTCTCTAAATTCTAATATGCATGATTTGATATCTTTGCAAGTCTTTTCGAATTTTCGGTTTAGTTTGGACTACTAGATTGATCTTTCTTGCCATGGGAGAAGTGCTTAGCTTTGGGTTCAATCTTGCGGTGTCCTTTCCCAGTGACAGTAGGGGTAGCAAGGCACGTATTGTATTGTTGCCATCAAGGATAAAAAGATGGGGTTTATATCATATTGCTTGAGTGTCAGGACCCCGACTCAATGTCACATCGATCTAGCCTGTAACACCTCATATCACTTTGCGGCCTCACACACGGTATTCCCACGGGTGTCGCCTTACCTTTGCCCGGGACCGTTTGCGCCTTTTGGCTCACGTATATGATGATGTCGCTAGCATCCATACGATAAGGAGCCCGGGCTGACATGACTAGTCGTAAACCCAAAGTGGCACAGACTTACAGGGACATGCATCCATGACCCAGCATCGAACGTGTCGGTCATCAGCAAGTGGGTCTGGGCTGTAGTACTAGGCTAGCAGGACTCCGGTAAACCGGGATGTAGCGGGCTAACGGGGCTCCGGTACTCAATGCGTGACATTTCCCCGAAGGGACAGACACAGGAACGAAGAAGGACACATGCCGGCCAGCCTAAGTGTTCCGGAGCAGTAGCAAGCTACCATGGCTCAATGGAAACACTAGGAGACATTTCCCGGTAAGAGAGGCTACTAAAGATAAACAACTAGATAGTCAGATCCCACACATACCAAGCATTTCAATCATACACACAATATGCTCGATATGTGCAAATACAACAAGGCATCACAACATAACTCTACGACACAAGTACTTTATTTAAAGGCTGAGAGAGCCATACATAACATACATACAAGTACGGGCCACACGACCCACATTCAAGTCATACAGTCATACAAACTAGCAGCGGAAGTAACTTGTCTGAGTACAGACAACTAGTAAAATAAAAGAGGCTTGGAAAGCCTAGCTATACTACGTGGACCTTCACAAGCTCTGGATCACCACCTGGACCTTAGTCTACTCGTCGATGTCAACGTCTACGAAGAACCCATCAGAAGGGGTTGCAGCGCCTTCTGTAAAATGTAAATTATAGCAACATGAGTACAAAGGTACCCAGAAAGACTTACGTCAGATCCTACATACATGCACATTATCAAGAAGGGTTGGTGGAGTTATTGCAGCAAGCCAGCTTTGACTCTTGGCTAAGCTATCTTACGAGACTCCAACTTGAAATGGTTTTGCACACACGAGTCCACTACTCACCACTTCAATACACCACCGAGGATCCACCTCCGTCATCCTACGGAAGAGCCATCCTCGGCACTCACGCTTATCTTGAGATTTTTAGTAGTATCCATTCACTTGTCTATGAACTGTATAAGCAACCAAGTAGTCCTTTACCGCGGACGCGGCTATTCGAATAGATCATGTTAACCCTGCAGGGGTGTACTTCTTCATACATGTTTCCACCACTTAGCGTCTGCACATGACATGCGCTCGGCAGACTTCAAGCGAAAGCCGACGTGGGTGTAGACCACGACCTACCTAAACACCTAAGTCTCTAGTCCAGGTTTATCGCCTATCCAGGTTCCATCTGCAGGGAGTCCGGCCGAGGTTTCCCATACGGCCCCAAACAATGTGTACAGGGTTCCCGAGAAACCTAACGGGTATTCGATACACCGTGCCATGTACCTACCGCATCACAGCCCACCCCGCGGGTCAGCGCTGTCCACGGCCTCCAGTAAGCTACAAACACCAGAAACTACTTGCAACTCCTGGACAGAGGACTAGGGTGAATAAGAAGTCGAGCGGGGTCATATTTCAGGGCCCAATGCATGGTAGTAGCTGAATCTTAAATCACGCATACAGATCTCAGTTCTTAAGGTCGGCTTCAATGAAACAACCCACCATGTACTCCTACATGGCCTCTCATCGATACCTTTACCAAATCATGTTCACCACATCACTCTCATTACCGACATGATCATTTCACTCTAGCCCATCACCCAGATGAACCAGACCTGACACGACTCTAAGCATAGCAGGCATAGCAAGGTAGGAACAACACATACATATGGCTCAATCAATTCCTACACATGCTAGTGGGTTTCATCTAATTACTGTGGCAATGACAGGTCATGCACAGGAAATGGGTTCAACTACCGTAGCACACAGCAGTTTGAAACGCATTGTCTTAATGCAGTAAAAGAGAGCAAGAGGGAGAACATGGGATTGTATCGATATGATCAAATGGTTGGTTGCTTGCCTGATGGATCGATGCACGGATACGGTTCTTCGCTAGGGTAATCATGGTACTCCTCGGAGGCAGAACCTGCCGCAAAGAACACCGATACACAACCATCACCAAACAATGTGCGACAATATGATGCATGCATGAAACATGGCAATATGAGTGTGTTGGGCTAATGCAACTAAAACCAGATGGGTTTGAATCAATTTGAACCAAAGATTCAAATTTCAAACTCATAAATGGCCCTTTAAAGTGTTTTATCTTGTTCTGCACTAAACCTCAAGTTAGTTTGTTTAAACATGCATGAAACTAGTACAGATGGATAGATTGGATTTTTCTGATCATTTTTCATATATAATTTGTTTGATTTGGAGCTACAGTTGAATTTATATGAATTTTTGAAGTTTGGGTTATTTTCTGGAATTTATAAATCATTTTAGATTTATTTTAATTCCAGAAAAGGATTACTGCGTCAGCATGAGGTCATGCTGACCTCAGCAAGTCAACAGACCGGCCCAGGTCAAACTGACCAGTGGGTCCAGGGTGTCAGTGGATAATTAACTAATTTAATTTAGTTTAAACTAATCTGGATAATTAGCAGAAGGGGGCCCCACCTGTCATTGACTCAACAGAGTCAACCAGGGCCCACCCGTGGTCAAAGTCAAAACGGCTGCACCGGCGTTTAGCCGCCGGCGAGCCCGACGCGGCGGCAGAAGTGGTTTTGGCCATTCCGGCCACCAAATGGAGCGCGGAAGGCATCTACGTGGAGCTGGGGACAAACCGCAGCTCTTGTGTCAGGACCCCGACTCGATGCCACATCGATCCAACATGTAACACCTCATATCACTTTGCGGCCTCACGCACGGTATCCCCACGGGTGTCGCCTTACCTTTGCCCGGGACCGTTTGCGCCTTTTGGCACACGTATATGATGGTGTCGCTAGCATCCATATGATAAAGAGCCCGGGCTGACATGGCTAGTTGTAAACCCAAAGTGGCACTAACCTATAGGGACAGGCATCCATGACCCAGCATCGAACGTGTCAGTCATCAGCGAGTGAATCCAGGCTGTAGCACTGGGCTAACAGGACTCCGGTGAACCGGGCTGTAGCAGGCTAACAGGACTCCGGTATTCATCGCATGACATTTCCCCGAAGGGACAGACACAGGATCGAAGAAGGACACATGCCGGCCAGCCTAAGTGTTCCGGAGCAGTAGCAAGCTACCAGGGCTCAGTGGAAGCACTAGGAGACATTTCCCGGTAAGAGAGGCTACTAAGGATAAACAACTAGATAGTCAGATCCCACACATAGCAATACACATTACACATACGCATAACATGCAAGTATGTGCTGTACAACATGGCATCACAGCATAACTCAACAACTTATATAGATAAAGGCTCAGAAGAGCCATCACAGCATTATTACAAACAGGCGTCACATGACCCAACAGTCAGAGCAACAAGCGGAAGCATTACATGTCTGAGTACAGACATCTATAAATGAAAAAGGCTGAAAGCCTGACTATCTACAATGTCCGCTCAAGATCGTAGCTGAGGTACTAGCTACTAGTCGAAGTCCACGAGAACACTCGTAAGACCGAAGTCTCCGCTGCAAAAACATAAATAAAGCAACATGAGTACAAAGGTACTCAGCAAGACTTACATCAGATCCTATCATACATGCATTTGTATCAAGAGGGTAACGTGGGGTTTAGTTGCAGCAAGCCAGATTTGACTCTGTGGGTATCCTGTTTTACGACTACCAGAAACTCTTGAGGTGAAACAACGTACACGAGTCCACTAATCACCACACAATACACTATTATGGATTCATCCCCGTCTCCCTACGAGAAGGCCATCCATAGCACTCACACTTGTCTTGAGCATTTTATAGTATCCACTTCAAGTTGTCTATGTACCATGTAAGCATCCAAGAAGTCCATAACCGCGGACCCGGCTATTCGAATAGATCATGTTAACCCTGCAGGGGTGTACTTCTTCACACACGCTCTCGCCACTTACCGCCATGTACACGTCATGTATCTCGGCAACCTTCAAGCGGAAGCCTGGCGAGGGTGTCGGCCACGACCTGACTAACCACACAAGACTCTAGCCCAGGTTTATCGCCTATTCGGGTTCCATCCGCAAGGAGATCCGGCCGGGGTGTCACTCACGGCCCCAAACGATGTGAGCAGGGTTCCCAAGCCCACCATCCGGGTGCCACTTGGTACACCGTGCCACGTGTGCCTAGTCTGTCCCAAGCCCACCCTGTCGGGTGCCACTTGGTAGAAAAATAGCACTACCTACAAACACCAGAAACTAGTTGCGACTCCTGGACAGAGATCAAGTTGGCTAATAAGTCGAGAGGGGTCGAGTTACCGGAACCCAATGTGTGGTAGTATCGAGTCGTTGGACAACATACATAGAACTCAGTGCTTAAGGACGGTTCCAATGAGACAACCCACCATGTACTCCTACATGGCCTCTCACCGCTACCTTTACCAAATCGTGTTCACACACTTAACTATCAGCACCAGAACATATCGTAACACTCCAATTCATTCCCAATGAATCAGACCTGACACAACTCTAAGCAATAGCAGGCATAGCATGGTAGGAACACAACATGGCTCAATCAACTCCTACACATGCTAGTGGGTTTCAACTATTTACTGTGGCCATGACAGGTCATGCAGAGGAATAGGTTCAACTACCGCAGCACAAAGTAACAGATGAATCGTTGTTGTTCTAATGAAATAACTGAGAGCAGGAGCGAGAGAGTAGGGTTTTATCGAAATGAACAAGGGGGTTTGCTTGCCTGGTAGATCAGCAAGGAAGGCACTGCTTCATAGATAGTCACTCTGGAACAGACTCCGGAGCAGGACCTATCGAGAAGGAACAGTGTCGGCAATCAAAACACAATCATATGCAACAATATGATGCATGAACATGGCATGTAGATGTGATGCTGATTGTGCTAATGCAACTAGTACTCATCTGGTTTGAAGTCCATTTGATTCATAAGCTCAAATGCAATTCTAAATTAAGTCTCTTATATATGCCATAATGTGTTTTCTCATATTCAGCATGTATAAGTTGGTTTGTCATGCATGAAACTAGTACAGATGGAAAGATTGCATTTTTCTGATAATTTTTCATATATAAATTATTTTAATCTGAGCTACGGTTGATTTGATATGAATTTTTGAAGTTTAAAACAATTTCTGGAATTTTCTGATTTAATTTAAATCCAGAAATAAATATTGCGCCAGCATGACGTCAGCACGATGTCAGCGGTCAACTGCGGCTGGCTGGGGTCAAACCTGACGTGTGGGGTCCACACGTCAGTGACAGGGGTTAAACAGGGTTAGTTTAATCCTAATCAAAAAGATTAGTGGCACTGGGGCCCACTGGTCAGTGTCAGGGGGGTTAATTAACAGTGATTAGCACTAAGCTAACCACCTGGCCGACGGGGCCCACGCGTCAGTGACTCTGGGGGGGGGGGTCAAACCCCAGGTCGAACAAGTCAAACCCGCCGGCGGTTAGTCGCCGGCGAGGTCCGCGGTGTACATGTGCCCCGGGTTTCCTCTGTGGTGCTCCAAACGGCGTGCGGCTAGGTGCGTTGGAAAGCTAGCTCGATGGCGCGTCGGGCGGTGGCCGTGGCTGGGCCTGGGGTGGCCGGAGTCGACGGCGGCGAGCTCGGCTGCGGCCGCCGGGGTTCGGTCGTGCACGGAAACGTGGTTGGAGCTCGAAGGCGAGCGAAGCAAGGCGCTAGGGATGCTCTACGGGGCCTTACGGACTTGTTGGACTCGCCGGGGTGACCAAATGGTCACCGGAGCTGCGTCAACGGCGAGCTCGGCGACGGCGGAGGTTCGGCCGTGGTGGGAAACGGAGTTGCGGTGCGGGAACGAGGGGGAGAAGAGAGGGAAACGGTGGCGGAGCTCACCGCGGTTGCAGCGGACGTCGAAGCGGGCTCGGGGACGCACTGGAGACGGCGAATCGACGGCGATGGTGGTCGGAGCCCGAGGAGGAAGACGATGGCGACGGCGGCTCCACAGGGCGTCCGGCGTCTTGTGGCTTGATGGAGAGCTTCAGGGCGAGGGGGCGGAGCTCCTGCGCGAGTCGGGAAGGCGAGGGGAGGCCGGTGGCGGCGGCTATGGCGAACGGCGGCGATGGGTGCGTTCGGACACGGGAGAGAGAGAGCGAGGGAGAGGAGAGGAAGAACCGGGGGAGAGTGAGAGAGTACGGGGGGGGGGGGCGTGGCGTCGTTCCAGGGCAACCAGACGAGGAGGGGAGAGGCAGGCAGGCAGGCGAGCTGGTGGCGTGGCGCGGTGGCGCGCGCGCCCGCCGGGCACGCTCCCCTCCCTTTGTCGAGGACGAAGACGATAGAGGAGGAGGCGGGCTGGGCCGCCTGCTGGCTGGGCCGGCCAGCTACTGCTGGGCTGCACAGGGAGGAGCCCCAGGTAAGCTTCTCCTTCTTTATTTATTTTTGTTTTCTAATTTCTGTCATTTGTTTTGATTTAAATAAAATATTAAATCATTTTATTACCTTATGCCAATTTTTGCAGGAGCTAGATATATTATTCCAGAGCTCCCCAACAGGTGGCATAATTTTTGGACATATATTAATATATATAACTAATATATTTCCAATGCAATTAGTTATGCATTAATTCCAAATGCCCAAAATAAATACCTATGAGCTATTAAAAATATTGGTTTGATTTTTATCTCTGTCCAATATTTTCAGAGAGCAACATGAGCATTTTCTTGGACCCTTTTGGAGAAATTTTTTATTTGGGTCATTTTCAAAATGATGCTGAGGGTTTCACAAATCCCCATTTCAAGTTTCTGAAGAAAGAGTAAACATGATGCAACACTCTAATGCATGACTAGCTAGGGTGTGACATCTTGGTGGAGCGAGTTGAGGTCGGGGTGGCCGGAGTTGGCGCCGGCGACGACCTAGGCGGTCACCGGAGTTCGGGTGAAGGCGAACTCGGGGCTAGGGTGTGCGGTGAGGTGCGGGGAGTGCACGGTTGGACTCAACGCAGCGTGGTGAGTGCGTTGGACACCGTGAGGTGGCCGGAGGATGGCCGGGAGCACGTCGGCGACGAGATCCGCGGCGGTGCATGCGGGTGATCTTCATGCGGTGGCTACACGGCTCGGGGGCGAGAGAGGAAGGGTAGGAGGGGTAGCTAGGCTCACAGAGCACCCGTAGAGGCCACCGGCGGGGTCGGGGACGAGCTGATGCGGCGACGGCGTTGAAGGGGATCTCCGGCGACGGCGAACTCGGGCGAGGTCGGTGCGGTGGACTCGGGCCACATGAGCACGCGGGGCTCGGTTAGCTCGACGAAGTGGACGGCGGCGGAGCTCCTGGACACGGTGGCGCGGCGTGGGGTTGACGGAGAGCGCGTCTACGGCGTAGGCACGGCGGCGGTGGCATCGGCCATGGCTGGGGAGCGCGAGGGGGAGGAGCTGGAGAGGAGAGGGGGCGTCTGGGGGGTTCGGGGGAGAGAGAGGGGTCGATCCACGACGTTAGCCGGGCGAGTGGAGCGGCGAGGCGGCGAGCAGGTGCGTGGCACCCATGCGGTGCTCGCCGTCGAGCACCTTGCTTGCCCCTGGCCGGCAAGCAGCTCGCTGGCGCGGCGCTGGGCTGGGCCGGCCGGTGGGCGGGGTAAGTTTTTTCCTTTCCGTTTTCTGTTTCTCTTTTTCTATTTTTCTGCAACTTTGTTGAATTAATAAAAATACTTAGGCAACTCCTAAAATCACCAAACTGCTCCTGGTCCATGGTTGGATTATTTCCAACATGAAACATTTTAGTTTGGAGATATTTGAGCATTTGAAATATTTTATAAATTTAAAATGCCCAAATTCAAATAATTATGAATTAACTCAAAGACCTTAGGATGACCTAGAAAACTGTGCATCACTTTTGGCAGAGGTTCTGAACCAAGACAAAAATGATGGACATTTTAGAAGGGCATTTCAGGTTCATTGAAAAAGTTTTTAGTAAACCCTAGTTGGTTTCAGAGGGGGCTGGGGGTTCTGACATCCCCATTTCAAGTTTCTGTTGAAAGAATAAACATGATGCAACACTCTAATGCATGAATCAGCTAGGGTGTGACAACTAGACATCGACGAGTAGACTAAGGCCCAGGTGGTGATCCTGAGCTTGTGAAGGTCCACGTAGTATAGCTAGGCTTTCCAAGCCTCTTTTATTTTACTAGTTGTCTGTACTCAGACAAGTTACTTCCGCTGCTACTGTATGACTTGAATGTGGGTCGTGTGACCCGTACTTGTATGTATGTTATGTATGGCTCTCTGAGCCTTTAAATAAAGTACTTGTGTCGTAGAGTCATGTTGTGATGCCTTGTTGTATTTGCACATATCGAGCATATTGTGTGTATGATTGAAATGCTTGGTATGTGTGGGATCTGACTATCTAGTTGTTTATCTTTAGTAGCCTCTCTTACTGGGAAATGTCTCCTAGTGTTTCCATTGAGCCATGGTAGCTTGCTACTGCTCCGGAACACTTAGGCTGGCCGGCATGTGTCCTTCTTCGTTCCTGTGTCTGTCCCTTCGGGGAAATGTCACGCATTGAGTACCGGAGCCCTGTTAGCCCGCTACAGCCCGGTTTACGGGAGTCCTGCTAGCCCAGTGCTACAGCCCGGACCCACTTGCTGATGACCGACACGTTCGATGCTGGGTCATGGATGCCTGTCCCTGTAAGTCTGTGCCACTTTGGGTTTACGACTAGTCATGTCAGCCCGGGCTACTTATCATATGGATGCTAGCGACATCATCATATACGTGAGCCAAAAGGCGCAAACGGTCCCGGGCAAAGGTAAGGCGACACCCGTGGGAATACTGTGCGTGAGGCCGCAAAGTGATATGAGGTGTTACAGGCTAGATCGATGTGACATTGAGTCGGGGTCCTGACAGCGTTGGTATCAGAGCAGGACTGCCTGTAGGTTCTCCAAGCCAAACTGGTCGATGTTGAGTCTAGAAATGCTTTAGTTATATGTAGGGGAATTGATTGTGAGATGGTACGTAAGGCTCTTTTTACTTCTTTACCTCGTGGCATTCTGATCTGAGTCAGTCCATTCTTCTACCGGGGATTAAGGATTAGGATCTTCTCTCTCTATCAGGTTCCCGTGTTACGAATCAGTAGTACCTTATAGGTTTGATGACTACAAGCCTAGTTCAGTTCTACTACCTTGTTATGCTGATAAACAACTAGATAGTCAGATCCCACACATACCAAGCATTTCAATCATACACACAATATGCTCGATATGTGCAAATACAACAAGGCATCACAACATGACTCTACGACACAAATACTTTATTTAAAGGCCGAGAGAGCCATACATAACATACATACAAGTATGGGCCACACGACCCACATTCAAGTCATACAGTCATACAAACTAGCAGCGGAAGTAACTTGTCTGAGTACAGACAACTAGTAAAATAAAAGAGGCTTGGAAAGCCTAGCTATACTACGTGGACCTTCACAAGCTCAGGATCACCACCTGGGCCTTAGTCTACTCGTCGATGTCAACGTCTACGAAGAACCCATCAGAAGGGGTTGCAGCGCCTTCTGTAAAATGTAAATTATAGCAACATGAGTACAAAGGTACCCAGCAAGACTTACGTCAGATCCTACATACATGCACATTATCAAGAAGGGTTGGTGGAGTTATTGCTGCAAGCCAGCTTTGACTCTTGACTAAGCTATCCTACGAGACTCCAACTTGAAATGGTTTTGCACACACGAGTCCACTACTCACCACTTCAATACACCACCGAGGATCCACCTTCGTCATCCTACGGAAGAGCCATCCTCGGCACTCACGCTTATCTTGAGATTTTTAGTAGTATCCATTCACTTGTCTATGAACTGTATAAGCAACCAAGTAGTCCTTTACCGCGGACGCGGCTATTCGAATAGATCATGTTAACCCTGCAGGGGTGTACTTCTTCATACATGTTTCCACCACTTAGCGTCTGCACACGACATGCGCTCGGCAGACTTCAAGCGAAAGCCGACGTGGGTGTAGACCACGACCTACCTAAACACCTAAGTCTCTAGTCCAGGTTTATCGCCTATCCAGGTTCCATCCGCAGGGAGTCCGGCCGAGGTTTCCCATACGGCCCCGAACGATGTGTACAGGGTTCCCGAGATACCTAACGGGTATTCGATACACCGTGCCACGTACCTACCGCATCACAGCCCACCCCGCAGGTCAGTGCTGTCCACGGCCTCCAATAAGCTACAAACACCAGAAACTACTTGCAACTCCTGGACAGAGGACTAGGGTGAATAAGAAGTCGAGCGGGGTCATATTTCAGGGCCCAATGCATGGTAGTAGCTGAATCTTAAATCACGCATACAGATCTCAGTTCTTAAGGTCGGCTTCAATGAAACAACCCACCATGTACTCCTACATGGCCTCTCATCGATACCTTTACCAAATCATGTTCACCACATCACTCTCATTACCGACATGATCATTTCACTCTAGCCCATCACCCAGATGAACCAGACCTGACACGACTCTAAGCATAGCAGGCATAGCAAGGTAGGAACAACACATACATATGGCTCAATCAATTCCTACACATGCTAGTTGGTTTCATCTAATTACCGTGCCAATGACAGGTCATGCAGAGGAAATGGGTTCAACTAAGGTAGCACACAGCAGTTTGAAACGCGTTGTCTTAATGCAGTAAAAGAGAGCAAGAGCGAGAACATGGGATTGTATCGATATGATCAAATGGTTGGTTGCTTGCCTGATGGATCGATGCACGGATACGGTTCTTCGCTAGGGTAATCACGGTACTCCTCGGAGGCAGAACCTGCCGCAACGAACACCGATACACAACCATCACCAAACAATGTGCGACAATATGATGCATGCATGAAACATGGCAATATGAGTGTGTTGGGCTAATGCAACTAAAACCAGATGGGTTTGAATCAATTTGAACCAAAGATTCAAATTTCAAACTCATAAATGGCCCTTTAAAGTGTTTTATCTTGTTCTGCACTAAACCTCAAGTTAGTTTGTTTAAACATGCATGAAACTAGTACAGATGGATAGATTGGATTTTTCTGATCATTTTTCATATATAATTTGTTTGATTTGGAGCTACGGTTGAATTTATATGAATTTTTGAAGTTTGGGTTATTTTCTGGAATTTATAAATCATTTTAGATTTATTTTAATTCCAGAAAAGGATTACTGCATCAGCATGAGGTCATGCTGACCTCAGCAAGTCAACAGACCGGCCCAGGTCAAACTGACCAGTGGGTCCAGGGTGTCAGTGGATAATTAACTAATTTAATTTAGTTTAAACTAATCTGGATAATTAGGAGAAGGGGGCCCCACCTGTCATTGACTCAACAGAGTCAACCAGGGCCCACCCGTGGTCAAAGTCAAAACGGCTGCACCGGCTTTTAGCCGCCGGCGAGCCCGACGCGGCGGCAGAAGTGGTTTTGGCCATTCCGGCCACCAAATGGGGCGCGGAAGGCATCTACGTGGAGCTGGGGACGAACCGCAGCTCTTGGTGGAGCGAGTTGAGGTCGGGGTGGCCGGAGTTGGCGCCGGCGACGACCTAGGCGATCACCGGAGTTCGGGTGAAGGCGAACTCGGGGCTAGGGTGTGCGGTGAGGTGCGAGGAGTGCACAGTTGGACTCAACGCAGCGTGGTGAGTGCATTGGACACCGTGAGGTTGCCGGAGGATGGCCGGGAGCACGTCGGCAATGAGATCCGCGGCGGTGCATGCGGGTGATCTTCGTGCGGTGGCTACACGGCTCGGGGGCGAGAGAGGAAGGGTAGGAGGGGTAGCTAGGCTCACAGAGCACCCGTAGAGGCCACCGGCGGGGTCGGGGACGAGCTGATGCGGCGACGGCGTTGAAGGGGATCTCCGGCGACGGCGAACTCGCGCGAGGTCGGTGCGGTGGACTCAGGCCTCATGAGCATGCGGGGCTCGGTTGGCTCGACGAAGTGGACGGCGGCGGAGCTCCTGGACACGGTGGCGCGGCGTGGGGTTGACGGAG